>NC_064243.1:78295000-78302500 GCF_003254725.2 Canis lupus dingo
TTGGATACTCCTGCTGTAGTTCACATTAGACCCAGTGCTGTTATTCTAAATTCCATTTTATTAACCATAAAAATGGTGTGTTGGTATTTTGCAAACAATAACAAACAAAAAGAGATAAATACTTAAAGGCACTGCTTTTCACTAAAAGGACTGATAATTTTCAGAGCAGCCCCAGATGACTGATTATTCCTTAGCTTCTTTCCAATTGTAAATCTTTGAGCAAAAAGAAAGAATTTCTTCACTAAATTCTCTTTCCTTGCAAACATAGGCTAGAGCAGTGTAAACCTAGTGACATGTCAAGTGAAACAATTTATCCATTCAGTTAGTTTATAGTTTATAGTTTTTACTTTGTAGTTGTTTCAATTTGTTTAGATGGCTGCAATTTCATTAGTTAAAAACACTGTTCTACATGAGTTGAAGTTTTATGGGGAGGGAAAACATGGATTATATTATGAAAGACAGACATGCTTAAAACATTGCCATTTGTTTTATGTGAATGAAAAAGGGATGGCATTTCTGTATGTTTTGAAGGCATAAGTCTTCATGTATTATTCTATAAATAATATAGTTGAAATAAATCTCAAACTTATTTTTCCAATGTATTCTTCCCTGTAAATTTTAAGTGTAGCCATATAATTAAGGGAAACCAAATCTTTGAATTTTAAAGTTATATATACTTCATACCCAAAAAGAGTTTCATAAGGCTCTTTTCTTTCTTTTTTGATTACACAAATCTTTCAAGTATTTATGTGTTCATTTGTTGAAAGAGTGTTCTAACTCCATATTTTTGTGTGTGTGGAAACTGAATATTGTGCATTGCTAAGTGTAAACAATATGAAAAACTAAAGTGTCCTCTGGATTTGGAGCAAATTCCCAAACCAATGGGATGAGTATCTTCTCACATTGGCAAAATACATTTCCAACTACCAAAGTTGAAAAATGGGCCAGCAAGTAGCTTTAGAATTTTTGCCAGGGGTTTACATATGAATCAAACGTGATCTCTCTTTAAACTGCACTTAATATAGGGAAGCACAGCCATGTTGATTTCAAAGTTAATTGGTATTTGATGCAGTCATTGGGTGTTCATGATTAAAATCTTACAGAAAGCCCACCTATGATGAACAATCCAATATTTGTGGTTTCAGTTGGTAAATTATGCCAATTCTGTGAAAATCATGTTATTATAGTTAGATTCAGGCTAACCACATGGAGTTCTTTCTCCATCCATAATTACATAATTAGATTATTTTTATCTTAAAGTATGCTTTAAGGAACATATTCTCTATGGTATATTATTAAAGAATCATGCCTTCTTAAAGTTTCTTTATAAGCCAAGAAATCCACATGTTATATATTATAGAGAAAAAGTTTTCATGAGTAGATTTCTCTCTAGCTTTGAACCAAGGTCCAGATTACAGACTGCCAGTGATATTTAGAGAGTGAGGAGAATACAACTGCAAAGCAAACTTTACTGAGATAATTGATGAAAAGAGATATTGGATGTTAGAAAACATGCTGTTATTACTCTTAATGCCATACCCATCTCTATCAAGAGATAAAGAATTAGACATTTAAGATAAGATCAAAATAATAACTGCCTAAGAACTCTATCAGCTGTGGAGGGCTGAGAGGAAGAGGCAATCCTGATCTGTAATAATTCTACCCTCTCTGTATTTGGTTATTCACATATACACTATCTTACATCCTCATTCTCTATTCTGTATGCCAAAGAGACAGTGTAAATACATTAATAATAAACAACATAGCAATTTAGCATTTAATAGTTATGACTCTGAAGTCTGGTAAATTGCTAATACTTCTCTATCTTTAATTTTATTAGAAATGTCAATTTCCTTACCTCCATGCTTGATACAGAAGGGAGTAACAAAGATAAGGACAAAATTCCTAGGAAAATAGGAACATTTCAGTCAAACAGGCAACATTAGCAAATGGCAAGTGGTAAATGGTTTTGATTACATTTATTTTATTTACTGTGGACCTGATTCTTGAGACTGAAGGATACAGAGAATTGAACATGGAAGATAGCTCATTTCAAGTTTCACTTGAATCCACCTGACTCTGAGTTTATTTCTTAACTATTTTTTATTAGATAATGTTATCTTATGTAGATGTGCATCTGAAATTAAAAACAAAAATACCATGTAAATTAGCACCAAAAAATGAAATACTTATGTACGTATCTAATGAAACAAATATAAGACCTATATGAGGGAAACTACAAACTCTGAAGAAAGAAATCAAAGAACTAAATAAATGAAGAGATAGTCCATATTTATGAAGGAGAAGATTCAATTTTTGTCAAGACCTTATTCCTTCTCAACTTGGTCTATAGATTCCATGCAATCTCAATCAAAATCCCAGCAAGGTATTTTGTGAATATTGACTAAACTGATCTAAAGTTCATATGGGGAGGAAGAGACCAAGAATAGCCAACAAAATATTGAAGGAGAACAAAGTTGGGGGCCTGGTGCTACATCACTTCAATACTTACTACAAAGGTAGGTAAATGAGACAGTGTGGTATAGGTGAAAAAAGAGACAAGGAGATCAATGGAATAGAATAAAGAGCCCAGAAGCAGACTCACATAGCTACAGTAAACTTATCTTTGACAAAGGAACAAAGATAATGCAACAGAGCAAAGATCGTCTTTTCAACAAATGGTGCTGGAACAACTGGACAATCATGTGCCAAAAAAAAAAAAAAAAGAATTTGGATATGGACCTTAGATCCTTCACAAAAATTAACTCAACATGGATCATAGACCTACATGTAAAATGCCAAAGTACAAAACTCCTAGATCACAAAGGAGAACACTTAGGTGACCTTGGGTGTGGCAATGATAGACAACACCAAAGCCTCCGTCCAGGAACGAAAGAACTGATAAGCTGGACTTCACACAGATTTTATTATTCTGCTGTGTAAAAGATGGTCTCAATGGAATTAAACAAGCCACAGACTAGGATAAAACATCTTCAAAAGACAAGTTGGTAAAGGATTGTTATCCAACATATGCAAAGAAATCTTAAAATTAACAATAGAAAAAAAATAATCTTGATTACAAGTGTAATCTTCATTACAAAAACTTAACAGACATCTCACCAGAGAAGATATATAACTGGCAAAAAAAGCATATGAAAATATGCCTCACATCCTATGTCATCAGGAAATGCAGATTAAAACAAAAGCGAAATATCACTACACATCTATTAGAGTGGCCAAAATCCAGAACACTGACAACTCCAAATGCTAGCAAGGATGTGGAGCAGCAGGAAGTTTCATTCATTGCTGGTGGGTATGCAAAATGGCACAGACACTTTGGAAGATAGTTTGGCAGTTTCTTACAAAACTTAACATATTCTTACCATATAATCCAGTAGTCCTGTTTGTTGAAAATTATGTCCATGCAGAAACCTTCTCACAGATGTTTATAGCAACTTTATTCATAACTGCCAAAACTTGGAAGCAATCAAGACGTCCTTCAGTAGTTGAACGGATAAATGGTGCTATCCAGACAATGGAATATTATTCAGCACCAAAAGACATGAGCTATCAAACCATGGAAAGACATGGGGGAACCTTAAATGCACATTCCTAGATGAAAGAAGCCAATCTGAGAGGTCTACAAATGGAAGACTATGGAGACAGCAAAAAGATCAGTGGTTGCTAGGGGTCAGCAGGGGTTGAACAAGTGGAGCACCCAGAATTTTTAAGGCAGTGAGAATACTCTGTATGATATTATAATGGAAGATCCATTTTATTATACATTTGTTCACACTCGTGAAAGGTACAAAACCAAGAGTGAATCCCAATGCAAACTATCAACTTTGAGTAATTATGATGTAGTTTCATCATTCGTAACCATTGTGCCACTCTGGTGGGGAATGTTGATAATGGAGAAGGATATTCATGGAGGGGCCACAGGGTAATTGGGGGATCTCTGTACCTTCCCCTCAATTTAGCTCTGAACCTAAGAACTGCTTTAAAAATGAAATCTTAAAAAAATGAGCAATCTGAGCAGACACCTTACTAAAGAAGATATACAGATAGCCACATGAGAAGATGCTCAACATTACATCATTAGGGAATTGAAAATGAAAACAGCAAGATACCACTACATACCTATTCAAATGGCTAAAATCCAAAACACCAACAGTATTGAATGCTGTTGAGGATGCAGAGCATAAAGAATGCTTATTTGTTGCTGGCAGGTGTGGCAAATTTTATAGCCATTTAGGAAGAAAGTTTGGCAGTGTGTTACAAACCTAAACATAGTTTTAACTTATGACCCAACTATGTGATCCTAGGTATTTACACAACTAAATAGAAAAATTATTATCATACAATAAGTGGTACACAAATGTTTAGAGAGGTTTTATTCATTATTGCCCCAAACTGGAAAGCCCCAAAATGTCCTTCAATGAGAGAATGATAAACTGGTACCTCCAGACCATGGAATATTCTTCAGCAATAAGAAGAAATGAACTATTAGGCCATGATAAAACATATAGGAGTTTTAAGTGCATATTGCTAAGTTAAGAAACCAATCTGAAAAGGCTGTGTACACACTGGATGATCCCAACTATGTGGCATTTTGAAAATGGCGAAAGAGAAAGTAAGAAGACTAGCAGCTGCCAGGGATGAGAGTGGTGGGAGGGATCAATTAGTAGTGCAAAGGGATTTTTTTAGGACAGGGAAACTACACTGTATGATACTGTAATAGTGGATACATGACTTTAAGCATTTGTTAAAACCCATAGAAGTATATATACCAAGGAAAGAGTGAGCCCTAGTCCAATGTGAAGTATGGACCTTTGTTAATGACGTAGCAGTATAGGCTCATCTGCTGTAACAAGTTGACCACACTTCTCTGAGATATTAAATACAGAGAAAACTGTGTGTAGGGCTTAAGGGAATGAGGGTATATGTTGGAATCTTTGAACTTCCTGCTGATTTTTTTCTGTAAATGTAGAGCAGCTCTAAAAAATAAAGTTTATTAATTTAAAAGAATAGCTATGATAAATATTAGAAGTATACTGGAGAATAGAAAATATAAATGTGATGAGATCTTAAGCACAAATGATCTTTGTGAAGTTGTAAGAAAATTTAAGTTGAGCACTCAAAGACATAAAATTCAATATTTTAAATGAAAAAAAAATACACTGAATGTTAAAAACAAATTAGGCACAGAAAAGGAAATATCATTGAACTTAAAAGCATACTAATTAAAAATAGTTTAAGTAAATCATAGAAAAAGATGAAAACATAATGACCAGTGATCAGAAAGACATTATTAAGTATTTAACACATTTGCAATTGGAATTGGAAGAAGAAAATGAGGCAAGGAGAAAATGTGATAAAATAATGATTAAAGGTTTATAAATTGGAAAACCATGATGGATACACAAATCCAATAAATTTAAAAAATAACAAGCACAATAGATATAAAGGAAGCCATATCAAAACACATCATAGCAAAATCACTGAAAACCAGTGATAATGAAAAAAATCTTAAAAGAAGGCAGAGGAAAAATGACACATGCCAAGGAGAGAGATATAGATCAAAATTAAAACAAACTTCTTATCCAGAAGTATAAAAGCCAAAAGACAATGGCATAACACTTTTAATATACTGAATGAAAAAAATTTATTGGCCTAGAATTATATACACATCACAGTATCTTTCACAAGTGAAGGCAAAATACACTTGCAGACCAACAATATTTGTGAGATTCAGGAAGATTCACTCTAAAAGCAATGTTTTGGGAAAATTTTCAGACATAAATTAATTGGTACCAAATGTACATTTAAATTTGCAAAAGGCGTGTGTTGGAAATGGTAGATCAAAGAGGAAACACAAATATGGAGATATACCCTTATAAGGTTCTTACACTGTATTTGAAGTGACCATAGTATTATCTTAACTTGGACTCTGGTAAGTTTAAGAAGTATGTGGTACTCCCTGGAACAACTACTAAAAATAAAACAAAGAGATGTACCTGCCACCAAAGATACAATAGGATCATAAAATTCATTTCATAAACTTATTAACATAAAAATTACAGAAATATTGAAGAAGTGAGATGAAGAACTGATGGAACAAGTGGAAAATAGCAAGATGATAGATTTAACTTCAAAATTATTGACTGTACCCACATAGGCTATGCATTGTGCTATCTCATACTATAGTCACATTTGGTTACTAGGCCAAATTGAAATGTGATGTGAGCTAAAATATGCACTAGATTTCCAAGACTTAGTATGAATTAAAATAATGTAAAATATTTCACTAATGTATGTTTCCATTGATAATGTGTTTAAATGATAATATTTTGGATATATCTGGATTAATAAAATAAAGTATTAAAATAATATTTCTCTTATTTTTGAGCATCTAAAAATTTTTAAAAAATACATATGTGACTGGTATTTATGGCTTCCATTTTATTTTTGTTGGATAGCACTGGTCCAAACACTCCAATTAAAAGTAAATATTCTCAGATTGGATTAAAACCAAGACCTATATATACGTTGTCTACAGGAAACCCACTTTAAGTATAAAGATGTGAGTTAAAAGTTAAAGGCTGGAAAAAGTTATAACATGAAAACATTTCTTAAATGAAAGCTGAAGTGTTCAAATTATATCAGAAAAAGCAGACTTCAGAACAAGAAAAAATACCAGGACCAGGAGAGACATTATATAATAATAAAGAGTTCAATTCATCAAGAAGCTATGATAATTCTAAGTACAACCAATAAAGGAATTTTGAAATACATGCATAAAAACTAGCAGCATACTGGCATTTTAAGAAATGCTAAATCAGGCTAAAACACATTATCAAGGCTGAAGGAAAAGGATACTGGATATATATTCTCAGAAAGAAAATGAAGAACATTGGAAAAGGTAAACATTTGGGTAAATATATGAAATACTGCTTCTTTTTTCTAATTAAATATATATATATAATATATATATGAGTATATATAATATTATTTAAATATAATATTATTTAAGGCAATATACATAGTACATATAAACTCTGTTTAAGGCAAAAATTATAACAGTGGATCTATAAACTGCGTAGATGTATATATGAAGATTTTAGCTAAATGATGGGGATCTTGGCAAATGGGCCTATATAGTTGTACTGTTGTACTGTTCCTACAATTTATGTAAAATGGTAGAATTTTAACTTAATATTGGTTATGAAAAACTGTATAAGCACTGTAATTCCTAGAATAAATAAAATGGAAAAAGCTACATACAGTGAATTAGCCAATAGATAAAATTAAATTTCAGAAATATTCAAACAATCCAAAAAAATGAGGAAAGGAGTAACAAAAAACAATAAAGGGAACAAATGAAAACCTACCAAAAAATGACAGATCTAAATTGAGCAATATCGACAATTACATTAAATATGAGAAACTAAACATCCAGCTTAAAAACTCTGCCTAAGTAGGTAAAGGTAAGACCCAACT
>NC_064243.1:78607500-78685000 GCF_003254725.2 Canis lupus dingo
TGAGTTTATATAGCATCTTATCAAAAAGCCCCAAATTTTTAGAGAAGTGACAAGACAAAGGAAAAGGACTTTGACTTTCTAGGGCAGCAGGTTGTGGGAAGGTAAATTTATAGGGAAGCTAATGGTAGATAAAGACTAGTTAGTAAAGTTTGTTATGTAGATTCCTTTGGAAAAATCCTTGGGTCTGTAGTTGTCTTTGATGATTAACTTCTGTCTTTCCTGGTGGCGGGGGAGGACCTTTACAAATTTATATCCTGCTTTCAGGCAAATGGAGGAGGGCAAAGAGCTTTTCTTTATCTGTTTCTTCTCAATTACCATCAGCTCCGAATAATCCTATGACTATGTGGCATGTTTTGAGGTGGTATGTTCTGCTACCCTTCAAGGGGAGAAAGTTAAAAATTACAGAGGACTTCTTAGAAACCTTGCAAGTTGAAAAAGAATGGAGTCACATATTTAGAGTATTGAAAGAAAAACAAAACAAAACCACCAACCTCGTGTTCTTTTCCAGAGAAATCATCCTTCAAAAGTATAGGAGAGATAAAGATTTTCTCCAACAGAAATTTTGAGAGAATTCATCAGCAGACTTGCCCTGTGAGAAGTGTTTGAAAAATTCTTCAGAGAGAAGAAAAATCAGAAACTCAGATCTATGTAAAGTGAGTGAAGTATTGGAGAGGAAATAAATGAAGATAATACAAAATTGTTTTCTTAATTGATCTAAAAGGGAACCGTTCAAAGTAATAGCAACAATGTATTATATGGTGAAAAGAATTAAGATACTTCACTTAAAGCACCTGTATTATACTTGAAGCATTGTAGTATTATTTGAAGGTGGACTTAGATAAATTAAAAATGTATATTGCAAATTCTAGGGTGACCACTGAAGTTTTTTTTTTTAAATAAGTGTAATAGATATACTAAGAGAAGAGATGAAGTAGAATTATAAAAATGCTCAAAGAAGGCAAAAAAAGGGGGAAATTCAATTGTGCAAAAAAAAGATTGGAGAAATGAAAATTTTTAAATAATAAAAAGAAAGATGAATAGAGAAGATGCAGAATCTGAGTTAAAATAATGCATTTCCCTTTTTATATTTTCTTTTGAGAGTCTTGCAGATTATATGATATATTACTCTTTTGTTATTTTCTTGCCTCACAGGATGGGATAACATCTCAATCATCCACAAAATAATTTGTGATCTTTTGATCAGAAACCTTATCAATGGTTTATGTATACAATGGAATATTCCTCAGCCATTAGAAATGACAAATACCCACCATTTGCTTTAACGTGGATGGAAATGGAAGGTATTATGCTGAGTGAAGTAAGTCAATCAGACAAACAGTGTATGTTCTCATTCATTTGGGGAATATAAATAATAGTGAAAGGGAATATAAGGGAAGGGAGAAGAAATGTGTGGGAAATATCAGAAAGGGAGACAGAACATAAAGACTCCTAACTCTGGGAAACGAACTAGGAGTGGTGGAAGGGAAGGAGGGTGGGGGGTGGGGGTGAGTGCGTGATGGGCACTGAGGGGGACACTTGACGGAATGAGCACTGGGTGTTATTCTGTATGTTGGTAAATTGAACACCAATAAAAAATTATTTTATTAAAAAAAAAGAAACCTTATCAAAACAAAGTAGCATTATTTTGATGCAGTTGCTGGCTCGGGTGGGCAGTTCGTAACAGATACTGAAAAATTGAAAGGAGAAAAAAGTGGTAGAAGGCAGAATCTATCAAACTAATGCTAAAGAGAACAAAAGCTATGTCCACCTAAAACACTTGCAGTTAGGAAGTGGAAATCCACACAACCTAGTTATTTAATCTTTGCACTGGCAAACTTCAAACATGACTGTTTTCCATTCATTTGCCTGCCTGGTAGACTGAATAGAATCATACACTATGTCATTCCATTGAAACCACTGAACTGGTTGTTCATGTGGACTCAGGCACGATTTTAAGTTGCTTGAGTGCTTATTCAAGTCCCAGAGGGTGGGGGTTTGAAGGAGAGAATAGCAGAGGGCAAGGCTGAGGAAAGGGAATCCCACAGCGTTGCTGGAGCCGTGGGCCAGAATAAACAATGTGCTGTGACCTATTTAGCAAATGAAAACGCAAACCAGAGAAAGCGGCCAAGGTCAGGGACACACATCCCCTCCTGCTGAGATGATTTGGGATGTTCAGAAAAGAAAATGAATAGCTCACAAGAGGGAGTTTCCTTGAACTCCCCTGGGCAATAAATCACTGACTATAGTGAACTTTCTGCTTTTCTAAAACTTCGTTAAATAAATGGCAGCAGCAAGCTGGGGTTTGGTTTATATGTGGTTTCTTTTTTTAGACGAAAGGCAAATCTGATGAAGAAGAATTTTTCCCCGGGCAGGCCTGTTTATGTTCAAGCCTAGATTCCCTTCCTCTCTGCCTGTCTCCCAAGGTCACCAGAAGGCTCTGAAACCAGACTCAGCTTCAGACACATGTTGGTGAAACCCTTGGACTTGATGCTTATGTCATGATGCACATTTTCTAGGTGATTTTGTGTTCTGAAGTCGTTTGATTTTATTCAGGGCTTTATGATCACCAGGAAGAAGAGGAAAGAAGTCAAACTCTATAGCCCAACACCATGGACAGCCCTCAGAATAAAGTAAAGAAGGGTGGTTTAGGTCGATTTCTGTTTATTTGCCTGTCTGTCTGTCTATCTGCCTATCTACCTACCTGTCTATCATCTGTGTGTATTATGATCCTAATTGTCATAACATATGCATACAAAAATAGTCATTGGAAAATGCATTGAAAGTGTCCTTAGGAGATAAAATTACTTAGAAAAAAGATGAAATTATAAGTGATAATTTTCTTCTTTATATTTTGTTGGGATTTTCAAATTTTTAACAATTTTATAGCAGTGATGTCCAGTAGAAATAAAAATATGGGAACCATAGATACTATTTTAGATTTTCTAAAAAAAGAAACAGGTAAATTAATTTAAATAATATAATTTATATAACTCAGTAAATCCAAATAAACTCAATTTCAGTATGTAATCTACACAAATTTGAGTACTTGTAATTTTTTTATCAAGTCTTCAAAATCTGGTATATATTTTACACTTAAAGCACATTTCATTCAGAATTGCTGTAATTTCAGGACTACTGACTACTGTATAGGACAGAGTGGTTTGACAAGAAAAATAACAAACTTTATATGCATAGAATCATTTAAATATGTTTATATCATACACGTGTCATTTGTACACACAGGGTAATAACTAAGGATGACAAATAATGTAGATGTGTTTGCTTAGCTTTATGGGACTCTGATAATTTGACATTAAATGAGATATTATTAGATAGTAAAAAAAGTATTCTTGCAAAATCAAAGAAATTTGAAAACTCTAGTATATTCAAAATTAACCCCCCCTTTTTATTTTTATCTACAGGACTTCTCATAGCTTTAATATATACTAGTGTGCTTTATAAGTCTATAAGAGAGGAATAGGGTGTACTACTATTTCATGAACTTAGAGACAAGAGCCCTTTTCTTTTTCATGGAACATCTTGCAGGACATGTGGAACAGTTTTAGAAACCTGATGTAGAAAAGTTAGTAAAACATATAAAAATATACAGTAGGTTGGTATTGAAATGCTGTAGTTCATTGGAAATATTGTGATTGTGATTGTGTATGTGTGTGTGTGATTCCTAGAGTATACAGTATATTCACTTAATAATTCATCCTTTTCCATGTATTTGCACACTTGCTGTTTTAGCTTCACAATTGTTCTGGATTGCAATACAAAATAAGTGAAATAGAGATTATTGTTTCTGTTTTACATAGGATAGTAAAAGGGTCTCTACTTGCTAAGTGCCTATGGTCACATTGTTAATTATTTGCAGAATCAGGAATTTTTGAATTTAGAATTTATGTATCCCAACTTCAGAAGTTTTCTCTTAAACTGTATTTATTATTTTTCTCTAGATGCTCATTGTAAATAAATTCAATTCAGTGGCTTAATAGTAGAGTGGGGCATTGCTGTTATTCTGGTACCCAGATGATGCCTTAATTAGATAATAAAATGCCTTTAGCTTCACAAGCTGCTTATCACCAATTTTATGTAGGACTTTTTGTATCACTAATAATTGTTCCTCTTCCCCTCTTTTTTTCCCCCCTACAAATACTCTTGATCTATGAACCTGGTTTTTCTCTGAGAGGATAAGTAGAAATAAAATGCAGAGCTCAAAGCTTGAATCAAAAATATATATACTGGGACTAAGAAAGCAAGCATAAATAGAAAGATATTTATTATATTATTATATTTTCAAGCAAAGTGATGTTGTGTTGGAGAGTTTGATTGTCCTACAACAAAGGCAGTAGTCTTGTTTGCCCAAGGGAATAATGTGAATGAAGTCAGGAAGTTGTCCTACCACAGATATATTGAAATGATCATTTTAAATGTAAATGTGCATTAATTTGCATTTAGCAACAGCTGCCCCTGAACCATGCCAGGGATGAGCTGGAAATGTTCACACAAAATGAACAAACCTTTTAGAATCTCTAAAATTAAGAGTTTATTTAAGCCCAAGTTAGGACAGCTGCCTGGGAAACATGCTCTTCACAGGGAAGAAAGTGCTCTGGAGAACAAACAGTTTTTACAGGGTTATATACTTTTTTACATCTTGTAAAAGCTCAAAAGATTATAGATTAGCATGTAGGTAGAAATCATGAATTTTACCATGAAGGAGTGCAGGGAGTAGGAGCACTGATCGATATCTCAAGGACAAAATGGGTTTCCTTTAGGCTACTCATTCACAAAGCAGATGTACAATGCATGCATGACAGGCCATAAATCAGCCTTTTGCTTTGAACAAAGTTTTTGTACAGTCATGCTGACTTAGAAATAAAAAATGGCTTCTGTTGTATATCAGGCCTTTGAGAGTTTCATCTGAAAAGACATTAAACATCAACTGGACAATCCCTCAGGAAAAAATTTAGTTATATTTGCTGAGTCCCTTCCGACTTTTAATTTGCTTTTTTTTTTTTTTTTTTTTACATTTATCTAAACTTAAATGAGACTAGATTTATTTGGTTAGTTTTTGAGATTCAGATACTGATTTTATTTTTTAAGACATGTATATTCTTGATTGTAAGTAAGAGGGCAGCCCCAGTAGCTCGGTGGCCTAGCACCACCTTCAGCCCAGGGTGTGATCCTGGAGACCCAGGATCAAGTCCCACGTCAGGCTTCCTACATGGAGCCTGCTTCTCCCTCTGCCTGTGTCTCTGCCTGTCTCTTTCTCTGTGTCTCTCATAAGTAAATAAAGTCTTAAAAAAAAAAAGAATATGTTAGTTGCTTAAGAATTGAAAAATATAAAGAAAAAAATAAAAATTACCCAACCCACTTTCCTTAGATAATGAGTATTATTTTATATAAAACACCATAGTCTTTATAAATACATATACACATACAGAGGGACACATTGGAAAATAAGTTTTATATCTTGCTTATTTCAGTGAATATTAGTTACATTATATTTTAGTGACAATAATTTATAGTGACATTAATATTTTTGAAAAATATATCTAACAATAGCTGTATAGCTTTTCAACATAATTGACCGTATTTTATTTAATCATTTTATGATTGTTATGTAATTTCAAAATTTTCACTTTTTGTAAATAATACTCCATCAAACATCCTTTCATTTGTCCCTATTGATTCATATATAATTTTAGATAGATGCCAGAAGACAGAAACTTCTACATTTGCCAGTATCAAACGTGAATTTTCACCCATTTTACTGTCTCTGATAGTTAATTGTACATGTTAACCTGACTACATTAGAGAATACCTATATATCTGATAAAACATTATTTCTAGGTGTGTCTGTGAGGATGTTTCTGGAAGAGATTAGCATTTGAATCAGGAGACTGAGTAAAGAAGATCACCCTTACCAATATGAGTGGGTATCAGCCAGTAGGTTGAGGGCCCAATAGAACAAAGAGTCAGAGGGAGGGTAAATTCTCTCTCTTCTTGAGCTGGGATGTCCATTTTACTTCTGGGTTCAGACATTGGAGCTGCTGGTTCTTGAGCCTTCAAACTCAAGATTGAATATACCACCTGCTTTCCTGCTTATGTAGTTATAGAGGACATATTGTTGCATACTTCACCTTCATAATCATGTGAACCAAATTCCCTTAAATCTCCACTTATATATCTATGTGTATCCTGTTCTGTTTCTCTGGAGAACCCTTACTGATATACCATCCTGTTTAGCAGAGGAGCTGCCAATTCACCTGTGAAAGCTCTCTACTTAACATCCCTCTGCTTAGGTTCCTCTCCCACCTCCTATCTTTTCCTTTTTAGTTGCTTTTCTCTTTTGGATTTTCAGCCCTTCTCTCTCAAATATGCCCTTCCCAGTAATTTCTGAGATATGCTTAAATCTTTCCACCAAAAATAAATACAAAGCAGAAACTAAAAATTCTCACATCAACCATAATTCCAACTCTACTACTGACTAGTCGACTCTCCTGAATTCCACTGAAAAGTCTGTAATTTTGGTAAAGACACTGTCTAGTTTTATTTATCTTCATCTTATTTGCTGGGTAGTGTCTCTTTCTGTTGAGCCCCTATCTTCACTTGTCACCCAGAAAATGCACTTCCGGTTTTCCCCCTATCTCTCTCACTATAATCTCTCCGTCCCACATGCAAAACTATATTCTTCTAACTGGCATTAAATGCCTGAATTCCCGAAGGCTTGGTCCTAGGCTCTCCTCATCTCACTAAATAGTTTCTTCCCTGAAACCTTGCTCAAACCTACATCTTTAATTACTACCTGTATGCAGATGACTCACATTTCTCTCCCTAGGCCAGAGTTCTTTTCTGAATACCTATCTACTTGTCATCAACTTTTCAATGACTCAAAGGGAAATCATTCTTAACCAGTATAAAATGAAGTTATTAGTGTGTCCCCCCAACACACACATACCCAAGACCTTCATAAGCATTTTATATCTCAGTGAATGACACTATTATGCATCCAAATAGAATGTCTAAAAATGTTAGGATCACATATCCTTTTTCATTATCCATTTAGAGCCTCTATTACTAATACCATATCCTAAATATCTCTCAGATTAGCCTACTTCTGTGCCTCACATCCGATTTGAATTCTTGTCACATCACATCTGTAGTATTTTATATTCATTATCGCATTTTTCCAGTTTGTTCCCCATTGTATACTCAAAAGTGATCTATAAGAAACACAAATATGATCATGACACCACCCAGCTTAGAAATCTTCAGTGACTTCCCATTTCTTTTAGGATTAAATTGAAGCTCTTTAGCAATGCCTACATAGTATTCTTGACTGTTTTTCTTGTCCTTTCTTATACTACATTTCCCTTAATCTCTCTGATCTAGTTGCTTCAGATCAGGGTCTTATACTCCCCCTTTCCAGGCCTGTGAACTTGAACTTGCTGATGCTTTCACTAGGCATTTCATCTGGTTTATGACCATCTGTCCTCCAGACAGTAATTTAAGTATCACTTCTTTAAGCATCTAAACTCATCCAAATCCCTATTTTATCATTTCATAGAAGCAGTCCATCTCTTTCATAGGGCTTATCATATTTGTAGTTACTATGGGTGACTATTTGTATCTACTTCAAAACAAACTATATGGGAACAGAGTTCTCTCTGATATATTTCCTTCGTTTAGCTAGATTCAGCAAAACTAGCACAGTGCCTACAATAAAAAAATCATAGGGGGGCCTGGGTGGCTCAGTCTGTTAAGTATCTGACACTTGATTTCAGCTCAGGTCCTGATCACAGGATTGTGAAATTGAGCTGCACTTGGGGCTCCGTGATCAGTAGGGAGTCCACTTGAGCTTCTCCCTGTCCCTCTGCCCTTTGTGCCTGCATGCGCATGTGCGAGCACACACATTCTCTCTTTCTTTCTTTCTCTCTCTTTTTCTCTAAATAAATAAATAAATCTTTTTAAAACATCCTAAAATCAGGGCTGTTTAACCAAAGGATAGGAATGTGTTCAGGCTCGTGATAAATATTATCAACTTGACTTCCAGAAACTTTGTAGCAATTTACTCATGGGATTTTTTTTTTTTTTTCAGAGATTTTGGTAGAATTGTTTTATGCAATGAAATAAACTGTGTGTTTAGAATGTAAACAGTTATCCTAACAGGTAATCCAGGTGTGATAGTCCTTGCTACTTATTCTCACAAATCCCATGACATTTAAAGCAAGCAAACAGTGCATAAATAACAGATTTAAAGTTGAAAGGGACCTCATAGTTTGCCTAGATTAGTGGCAGCTCTTGCCAGACACTGGAATATTTTGACTCTGGTTTCCAAAACAGTATATTTAAAGGTTACTATTTTAATCTGTTATTCCCTGTGGCACGGTGAAGGGATTTAAATCAAATTTAAATCAAGTGATGCAAATATATTTAATCTCACACAAAAACTCCTAATAATTGCTAATGATGCCTAAAGATCTGTGTTTAGGGCAATTCAGAGGCTCTTTGGGAAGCATCTATTATGGGCAAGGCAGAGAAGAATCAATGTGCAAATGTCAGGATTTGCCATCCTTTTTAGTTCTTTGAGGTAAACGATCTTTGTTTTTCCTTTTTTATATATTAATGGGAATCTCAGAGATTATTGGGGATTGGTTTGGCCATGCTTAGCATTTTGAATCTCCTAAAAATTATTTAGACAAGAATATACTTATAAATTTTGTTAGAAGTTTTATTAGTGTCTATAAATGTGTTGCTAAAACTCTAAGCCATGTTCTTTGTTTTAAAATCAATAATACAGGGCACCTGGATGGCTCAGTTGGTTAAGTGTCTACCTTTGGACACTACCAGGATCCTGGGATCAAGCCCTGCAGTGGGCTCCCCTGCTTAGTAGGGAGTCTGCTTCTCCCTCTCCCCATGCTAATGCTCTCTCTCTCAAATAAATAAAGTCCTTTTAAAAATAAATAAAATCAATAATATGATTTGTGTTTCCCTCCCCCTCTCCTTTTATCACACAAATATTGTTTTCATTAAAAAAATTGTACATACAAGTAAGGGAAAGTAATTGCCTTTCTACAATGCAGCTATCTACTTTTCACATTGCAGTGTATAATTCAAGACTTGTAGTGGTTAAAGGTCAAACATTTTTATTGCTTCATTTTTATAATAAAAGATGTCTAGTAAGTCAGATTATTATTAAAAAAAAGATTTGGCTGACTTCTAGGTAAAGTCAAAAGTTTTGTATATTACTGTTTTGGATCTAGACCAAACAGTGTTTAGACACATAAAAGAGGAACAATTAGCAAATATATTATTCAGATTTCTATGTCCAGTTAAAAACTTCTTAGGCATTGATCAGGGTAGCAGCATGTGAAAGTGATAATTTCCTGGTGAGAAATATAAGATTTGTCTAAACATATTTACTGGTGGACACTAGATCTGTCAATGCTGGTGAACACTTAAGTTTTATTTTATGAATGATTACTCAGAGCCTGTGTACCTTCAAGTTAACAACACCATTGGTTGCAAAAATATAAGGTAATTCTTCCATATTACTTTTCCTAGTTAAGATTAATGAATACATCAATCACCTTTGGCTGTGATTCCTTCCTTCCTTCCTTCCTTCCTTCCTTCCTTCCTTCCTTCCTATATTTTCTTTCTTTCTTCCTTTCTTTCTTTCTTTCTTTCTTTCTTTCTTTCTTTCTTTCTTTCTTTCTTTCTTTCTTTCTTTCTTTTTCTTTCTTTCTTTCTTTCTTCTTTCTCTCTCTCTTTTCTTTCTTTCTTTTTCTTTTTTTTCTTTCTGTGGAAGAGGGTGGGGATGGGCAGAAGGAGGGGGAAAGAGAGAGAACCTCAAGCAGACTCCATGCCCAGCACAGAGCTCCACATGGGACTCAATCTCATGAACCTGAGATTATAACCTGAGCCAAAATCAAGAGTCCAATGCTTAACTGACTAAGCCACCCAGGTGCCCCTGGCTGTGACATTTTTAAATGAAGATAGTTAAATATGATGAGATGGGGGTTTGGGGGTCACTGCTGTTCATCATGATTCATTTTTGCAAATACTCCAGTGTTTCCATTGGTAAGATGCCAATACGGTGTGGAAACTCAGGAACAGAGTGTGGGGTCTGAAGTCTCTATGAGCTTCAAGGATCCTCAGCTTCCCTAGAGAAAACTGCCTTGTTAAACTGAGAATGGCTAGCATTTGAACTTGAAAGCTCACATAAGTGTTCTCTCAACCATCAACCATAAGCACATCCATTTTCAGCAGCTTCTCTTATCCTCTGAAGGAATTTCTGTCTTTCCCCCGTTCCTGCTCTTGATTGCCAGCACCTGCTTTCCATTAATTTCCAAGCAGTGGCAAATAAGTCTATAGGAAAATGACAGTTAAGCTTTCTTAATGAGAGAATTGTTGACCAACACTGCACGCTGACTCACCTCATAATTTTTTGCTTCAACTTGTTTTTATTCTGACTTTCAAGGCACTTAAGAGTTAGTTCCTGTGCTGATATACACAAATTTAGCATCTTAACATAACTGCAGTTATAAATAATATTTTCCAACAATATTTCATGTTGTATACCAATTATACATGTCTGAAATTGCTGTTGGTCACTCTTTTCATATTGTGATAGGAAATAACTGTTTTATTTTTTTTATCTGTTTTATATTGCTTTTCTACTTCTATTACTCTTTGAACTGATCATTCTTTGTTAGTCTGTTTCACCATAGTTGTATTATTGCTCCTTAAAATACATATGGTATATCTCTGCAAGGGCCTCACATTAAGTAATTATTGCTTGATATTTTTGATTTTCCTAAATCACATGGCCCTGCTCAAATTTTCTTTTAAATAAATTGAAGAAAAATGGTCATAGCTTTTGAAAATACATGATCATTCACAGTACATTTTTCCAAAACAACCTTTTTCTAATAGGTCTGAGAAATAGTATAAGGCTGAAACATGCTCATTAATATTGCGGTGCCTGGTTGGACTCCATCAAGGTGACATGCTTGTTGTACCTCTCTTGTCCATACTGATAATAATTATTGAACCAATCCTGTTGTGCCTTGGGCATGGAGAGCTAAAATTGTTAAAGTGTATTCCAGTTACAGTTCAGGTGCTTGTGTGGGTGGGTGTTTACTGAAGAGATATTAGTAGTCATCTAAGCAGTGAATGTTGGTGAAAAAAAAAAAAAAAAAAGATTGCATTGTTCTACATACCATTAGGTAAGTCTGACTGTGGGAACAGTAACAAAATTTGGGGATTCAGTTATATGGAAAGCTTTGGAAATCAGGAATACTTCTATCTGCCAGTTTTTTTTTTAACTTTTATTTATTTATGATAGTCACACACAGAGAGAGAGAGAGAGAGAGAAGCAGAGACACAGGCAGAGGGAGAAGCAGGCTCCATGCACCGGGAGCCTGAGTGGGATTCGATCCCGGGTCTCCAGGATCGCGCCCTGGGCCAAAGGCAGGCGCTAAACCGCTGCACCACCCAGGGATCCCTAACTGCCAGTTGTAGTTGTACTCACTCAGTTGGCATGTGGAAGTGAATCTCATGTTTTTGCATGAATTTATTTATTTATTTTTTTGTAAATGTGGCAGTGGTGTTGGTGTATTGTTGGATGCACACATCATTGAGGAATGGCATTTTGGAAAAATATCAACCCTCTAGAACTACACAATGGCTACTCCCTTGTCTGTGACTAAATTTTACTATCTTTCACCATAAATCACCATCAGTAATCAAAGACATCAGCTTGCATCTCAAAATAAACAACTCACAGGGTACAGGACCCTACATTGTGCTCCATATCTTTTAGATATGTTAACCAGAGTAATTTCAGAGACATGTGAATATCCATTGTTAGATTCCCTTCCCTCATCACCCCTAATTCATCCTCCATTTCACCTAAAAAGGGCACCTTTGGGCTAACATGCAGAGGGGAAAGAAAGATTTGAGCAACTCTTTCTCAATCTTCTGATTAATTCTCATACTGTGAGAACTCAGTGATGCTTGAAATATAGCTGGCATAGAGGTTTAGTGGAGAGCATGGGTGTCCTTTCTTCATAATAAATATAAGTGTGGTTACTCCAGGAATCAAATTTTCACAGGACTTGGAGGACTTTAAACTGTTGGTCTGAGACCTCACTTTGTGCATTGTTAGCAGACAAGTTTCATGCTAGTGTCTCCTAAATACCAATTGAGCTTTGTTGAAATTGGCCACAAGTATATTTCATTCCATTATACATATAATAGGAACAATGAAAAATCTTTCTCCCTCTTAGGCTTTTCTATTGCTGATCTAAAATACCTGGGAAAAAGCCTATCTAAGTCTAACCATCTAATCTAAGAAAAGATTGGTCTCTTTTATTAGTTTAATAAGGGCAGTTTCGGTGTTCACTGATGCTGAGCCACTATAATGATGTTAAAGGAGGGATGTGATATCAACAGGAAAATTGCACATATACATATACTTGCACACACACACATATGAAATTATATAAATCTTAGCTACTATATTCTCATATTCCCTATCTCTTTTAAAAGGACTGAAATCAGATGGGCAAATAGACAGGTATAAATATGTGTCATGGCTACTGTATCTTCATATAAATACCACGTGTCAGTGCTTACATATATGTATGTATATTCATTAATTCATTACTTTTGTGAATGAAACAATGACTTTCCCACCCTCAACTAAATTATTTTTAAGTAGCAATGAGTTTCTTAGTGACAGAAATGACCATAAAGCTAAGAAAGAAAGAGAGTTGCTTTTGTAACATTTGCAAACCTAAGCATTGCTGTATTTACCTTTTTGGTATATATCTTTTTTATGAAAGTGTGGGCAGAATTCACCTTTTGGCACATGCCCATGCTCATAACTTGGACAAAATTATTCCTTCTTTATCAAGAATACCATTTGCATATTCCCCTCAGAGAGGCTCCTCAAAATGCAGAAATGACTTCATAATATCACTTTGTGTTGATGCCAGTGCAGCACAGAAGTCATGATTCCTTATAGAGACCAGAGGGAATGATTTCTTTTGATACCTTAGAGATTATTTGATGAGGAATTATTAAAACCAAACAGTTAAATTCCCCAGAGTGAACTTCAGCTCCCTTTGACTTGTGAACCTCTCCTCAAGCTCAGAAAATTCCTCTAATGTGGATAATTACACTGATGGCTGGCCTGAGAAAATAGGCCACTGAAATGGGCTTTGTGTGATTCTGTTAATTGCTGCTGTAGACAAGCAGCCTGGCCCTTTATTCATGCTTCACAAACCTTTCATCAAATGAGTAGATTATTTCTAATGCATATTAGATAGGATGAACTTATCTTCCAAGAAGGGCATTAATATCTGTTGTCTATTTTTTTTTTCCTTTTCTCCTCACTGAAAGAACTCACTTTAAATGCAACCTCAGCTTTGGGTTGGTTTCGCTAGAGATGCGCCTTACCATTTTTAGCATTCTTCTAACAGCCAAGTAGCAAAACAATTTATTGGTTTATGGGTTCTGATTTGATGCTGATATGTGGTTATATCATGTCAAATAAAAATAATTGCTAATATGGTGGCATATGTATTTTACCAAGGTCATTTTATGTAAGTATTGGACATGTAGCTCTTGCTTTAAGATCTAGAGAAACACTAATGGTTAAAACAGCAGACTCTCAAATCAGAGGTCAAGGTTGAAATCATAAAAAGAAAAAAAATACTATATTAAAGCTTGGGCACACATATTTATAATACCACTTCCTGCTCCAGGGAGGACTGAACAAGCGTGACAATGAAATGATCTTTCTCACTGAGAGGAAATATGACTCTCTTTGGAAGATAGCGTCTGACTAACAAAACGTAACTGATGGCAGTAAGAATAGTAGAGGTTATAAGGTCTGCAGGTCCTAATGCTCTCATGATTTTCTAAATTGAAGCCATGGGTTATTTTTGTGATCCAGGCTTCTCATGATAAGACAGAGTTATATACATTTCTTTGTTTGTTCACCTGTATGCCTTTGACCCAATGGTACACAAAGCGGTTGTCTGGAGTAGCTGAATTAGATTCCTTTCTTTGCCCCAGATAGTAGTAGGCAGCTGCTAAAGGTATACCAAGCAAAGAGAAAAGATGAGTGAGCTTCGTGATAATTCATTAGAAATGTTAAATCTCAGAAACATCTATAGTCTCATTTACTTATTTAAAATTTTATGCCTCAAATTTTTCAAACATAAAGAATTATTCACATTTTTTTTCCTAACTGGGAATTTGAGGAAAGAGTGTAGGAAGACATTGCAGGAGGAGGGTCAGGGAAAGGAGGATGGGAGGAGAGGAAGAAAAGTGGGCAAGAAGAAACTTGATAGCAAATTTTGGAGTCCTGATGCCAACAGAAATAGGTTCAAAGTTTTTTAAGGCTGCAATTCTTGCTCAATAAGAAGAGATAGAGAAAAAGATAAGCTGAATTACATTATGTGTGCACATTTATATTAACATTAACTGTGTGTGTTGTTTATAGCCATAATGTTGAAGCACCAGTAACATAGGTAAACTTAGAATTTACATGCCATAGATGGATGAAAACATTTCTAATTAAAGTTAAGTATCACCAAACATCAGAATTCATATACATTTAAACAAAAATATTTGAATACAAATATTCATATGTACAATTCATAACACAATTACTATACAAATGCAATTATCAAAATGATTATTATAAATCGACTTTAGTGTATTATTTTAAAAGTGGGGAAATACATGTTTGTTTTATTTTAGAAATTTCCCAGAAATAATAAGACTTAGTTGATTTCCTGAAAAAAAAAAAAAAAAAAACTAATTTCATACTTCACAGCTAATCCACAATAAAGATTTTAGGCAGAGGCTGAAAAGGCCTCACCTCATGACTACAGATGGTTTGGTGGTGAGGCAAAGTTTTCAGGACATAAGAGTCTCCGGTTGGGTGACATTATTTCCGAGGAGATAAGTGTCAGTAAGATTTGTGAACTTGCTGTTATACTCAGACTTGCCAAAAACCATTTCTCTGCCTTCTGTCTCAGTCAGCTATAGTCAAGAACATTTTGTCATCAGCTTCATAAGACCTACCTCGAGAATTAACTTGGAAAAACTGAAGCAAGATGACAATACTTTCCCTAAGTTATGGAATCTAAAAAAGCAATATAAAGTATTTAAAGTGAATTGTAAAACTCAGTGGAATAGAGAGCCTAGGAATAGACTCAAATACAAATGGGTCTATTAAAGTCAATAAAAAAGTGATCTTTGAAATCAGTAGTAAAAGAGGAATTCTTCATACATCATTGCTGGAATTGGACTGACACTCCTCAGAAGAATGGAATGGAAAGGTCAATCAGTACCTCACTCTTTGCAACATGAAATATTCCAGCTAGGCAAATAGTGCAAAGGTAGGGCAGCCCGGGTGGCTCAGCGGTTTAGCGCTGCCTTCAGCCCAGGGCCTGATCCTGGAGACCAGGGATCTAGTCCCACGTCGGGCTCCCTGCATGGATTCTGCTTCTCCCTCTGCCTGTGTCTCTGCCTCTCTCTCTCTCTCTCTCTCTCTCTCTCTCTCCCTGTGTGTCTCTGATGAATAAATAAATAAAATCTTAAAAAAAATAATGCAAAGGTAAAAACTAAAAGTAGAATATACTAGAAAAAAATACAGGAGATTATTAAAAGGTTTGCAGGATGGGCCTTTGACACATTACTATTATAATACATAAAACCTAAAAACCTTTAAAGAGTTGCAAATTAAGAGACATGCACATCTACATAAGATGTACCTGACATCTATTAGGAACTCTATTATAGTAGATAAACAGTCTAACGTCTAGATTCAATCAGTGAAGGGGCCACAGGCATGGAATATATTACATTTAAGTACCACTTAAGAATGAAAGTTGAGTTGCTGCAGGCTATAATGTCCATGTGTTTGTGCATTTATCTGCGGATAATGTATAGTTTGTGTATATTTGTGTACACATTTTTGCATATGCTATTTCATTCTTCATCTACTTTCAGCTTCTAAGGGGGCCAGGTTTACTCACTATTTCAATATATATTTATTGGAAGCTTTCTATGTTTCAGACACTGTTTTAGGTGCTAGAATACACAGCACTAAACAAAAACCTCAGTTTTCATGGTCCTTTTGATAATAAATCATTTTTACTAAGAAGTGCTGTGATTTCATAGCATAAGTAGGCCTTCCTTCTTTTAGTTTCCCTCTCAAGTATTCTTGGAATTAACTAAAGACAGTCATATATATATATATATATATATATATATATATATATATATTTGAATTGTTCCTTTAGTTTTGTTCCACTCCTACACAGCTCCCATTGATGCCCACTGCCCGCCATTGTCCCTGCCACCATGCCCTGTCTACAAGAAAGGATATCTGTTGTCAGCACTGCCTTCTGATGCTTTCAATGAGCATAGCATTGAGATAACTGTTTTACTTTGGATTCCTCCTGAAGATCCAAGACAAGAATATGGATACAGGGAGTTTATTTGGGAGCTGATCTCAGAAAGCATAACAAGAAAGGGCTGAACTGAAACAGGCAAAGGAGGCAAGTCACTAACAGGTGCATTGAAGGGCTGCTGCTGTATGATGTAATGATGTGCATGAGTATGTATTACAGCCAGATACTGTGATGAGTGGGCAACAGGGGTGTGTACTACATCTGAGGACCTTCTGGAACTGGGTAAAATGTGCCTCAGAGTTACCCACCTGAAGGCAAGGAAGCATGCTTCAGGACAAAGATAATGACCACCAGGAAGGAGATGCAGGAAACCATTTGCATCTTCTGCAGGGAGCCATCCATGTACACAGAAGACATTTGAATCAGGCTGCAGGGAAATGGGGTCATCTACAGAGCAGTGCAGCATCAGAGCCTCATTGCCCCATGCGCATGCCAAAGAGCAATGACATCCTCTTTCCAGTCCTGTGTCCTACATTATCTCTTGTGTACCAAAGCAACGCAGCTTGGTCCTTGAGCTTCAGAGAACGTCAGATGAAAACAAGGGTCTCTCTCCTTAGGATGCAGAGAGGAGTTCCCTAGGATGAACATAGGGACTGGCACTTTCCCCACCACAGTTTCTTTCCAAAACACTTAATGTAAAAACCAAATAGTTTTCAGCCAAACAAATAAAAAAAAGGAAAACCTTATTTAATTATATATCCTGTGCTTCCACCGTTGTTTGATGAATATATCTAGATGACATGTTTGTATACAAACTTAGGATAGAAGTTGGACTCTAGCGCATGTGTGAATGTGTGGTATGTATGTGTGTGTGTAAGGTGAATAAAACCCTATTCTATCTTACTATTAGAAACTGAGAACACCAAACTGTAACCCAGAACAGATGCCATGTCTCCAAAACTTAATGCACTGTAAATGATTTCTTTCTTGGAAGAATTTTTTATATTGAGTAAAGCTTAAAAATGAGAACCTTAGCTGTTGGCTACTGTGTAATCATTTGATTTAGGCCCCCATTTAATTTATGATCATCATTGAAATTTTTGAACTTCTGTGTTCTGAAGTAGGCAGCATGAATAGCTTTCTGGAATTTTTAGTATAATTTTTCCTGATTACTTATGTGTATTCTAGCTTGCAATTCAGAGTGAAAAACAATCTCAGAAAAAGGAGACCTATTTGCCAGAGGACCACACTTGCCCAATTGCTCACCAAGCCATCCAAGAATATCGAAGATCTGGAGTGCTCAAGACTTCCTTGCAGGCAGATCCCAGGCACACAAAAGAAGAAAAGAAAGCCACTGTGCTAATATTAGACCCTGGAGGCTTCTGTCCCAGGAGAAATGAGGAGTTTGTTGGTCAATGGAATTCCAGTGTGTGCATTTGGACTCTGGGCTGTCTGGCATTCCTATGGTCTCAGAGAGGGAATACATTTCTCGTTCTCTGAGAAAAGCAACCCCAAGAGGAGAATCTGAACATATTCCACAAAAAAGGAATCCACAGCCATTCAACATTATTGGAACATCTCATTTGTCTGTCTTTCTTTTGAAAGCAATTAACCCAACAGACACTCAGCATTTCCATCTGAGGTAGAGAGTGTTGTTAAAAATGACATCTCTGTGACCTTGAATTTGGAATGTATTTCAGAGGCAAAGATGCCAACTGATTGTCATTCCCAGAGAGAGAAATTTAGTAAAAAAAAAATGACTGAGAGGGCTTCAAAATTAGACCAATGTGAAAGCTTTGGAGGTGAATCAGGGGAGTATAAGTTTTGTTTTGGAGAATGAAAGCCATTATTCAAACTAAAAATAAAATAGTTCCATTCACTAACATGATAATATACTGTCAGAATATATAATATGGTCAGATTTAAAGTCAGAGGTTATGTCAGGTAATGGATTCAATTAAAGACTGTGAATTCTTACAATTCAAGTTAATTTTCCTGATGGTCAGCTTCACATCTTTTCAGTGTATAATTATAAATTGTATTTTGGCTTTTATGCTCATTCTAATTGTGTGATTGTTGATCTCATTTGTTGTAGACACCTAGATGTTCCCTATCTGTTCAGTCTTAACCTCTAACTGCTCTTTTTCTGCCTCACCATCCTGCAGATGAGCTTGCTTTATATGAATTCCTTGAGAAAACTAGTTTTCCCACTTTTGGTCATGGTGTTTTCTCTAACTAGAATAAACTTCCCTCTATATCAGATAGTTTTTCATATTTTATCTCAGCTCATATATCACCACCTCAGAGGCTTCTCTCAACAACCAGTTAGTATACCCCATTTATCTGATATCTCAGCACCCCATTTGTTGTACTTATCAGCATTGCATTTATATGCATTTAGGCACACATTTTTGTATGTACTTTTTTTATTGTCAGTCTCCTCAGGTACTTTGCATGCTTTTAGAGAGCAGGATCCATGCCTAACTCATTTTGTCTATAGAGTTCTACTCAGTGTCTGGTATATGCTCAGTCATTTAAAAAAATTAATCAGTGGCTAAACTCATTTAAACTGTCCTCTAACTTGTGTTCTCTGAGTCTTTTTGCACACAGCTCTGGGCTGTAGTCACAGTGTCCTCAGTCCCTTATGTGTAGCTATTACTTGATGAGTTAGCATTGGTGTTAAACCCTGCATGTGTTTGTCATCAGTCCAGATACTGCTAATAGAAGAAATAAGAAAACAAGTGCCAGAAAGAAAACTTGCTTTTTGAAAGTTCCTGGATAATGATACTATCAAGATACAAGAGCATAAAGCAGAAAAAAGAATCACAAAGGAAAAGTTGGGTCTTCAATGGTAGTAGTCCAGAGAACTGGCTCCTTGGTAACATTGAAAACTTCTCATATTGCTTCATGTCCCTGCCCCATTTTCTATTTATCTGTTGGATCCTTCTCATAATTTCTATATTTGGCTATTCTTCCCTGCTCACCCATAGGCTTATTGAACACTAGACTTCTTACTGATACTTAACTTTAATTTTATTATTATTATTTGATCCTTAACTTTTAAAGATGAATTATTCTGTGTTTTCTGACCTCAATATCCAGATTTCCCTGGTGAGCATTTGTGTTTCTATGTTTTTTTTTAATTCTGCCTCCTTTGATATTGTTTATGAATATTTTTCTCTTGATCCTGACACAATTTGATTATCTTTCTATTATTTCTGCATCATATTAGAATTTATTATATACAATGTGCTTTTAAGTGTATAAAAATGAGATGAGGGTGAATTGAAATTCTTTCTTATTTTAAGGAATGCATAATATTCTGAAATCAATATTTTAGTGAAAGAAAGGTAAATATAGGTAGAGTGCTGGGATGGTGGATAGAAAGAAAAATAGTTAAGCCTATACAATGACAACCCAATAAATGATACACCAATGTATCATATATAGGCAGAAAGAAAGAAGAAAGAAAGAAAGAAAGAAAGAAAGAAAGAAAGAAAGAAAGAAAGAAAGAAAGAGAAAGAAAGAAAGAAAGAAAGAAAGAAAGAAAGAAAGAAAGAAAGAAAGAAAGAAAAAAGAAAGAAAAAAGAAAGAAAAAAGAGAAAATTCATGATATGCAAATGGTACCTTCCAAGTATTAAAGGGTTTTATTGGGAAGAGATGGATTTCTGCCTTGGAAATTTAGGCAATGCCATGAAAAAAATAACACTTGTTGTTCTTTTATGATGATTTGTTAATATATTCTATAGGGGATTAAAGAATTCTAGCTTGAGGAAGCCTTGGGTTCAGCCCTAAATGCAGAGGGTCCCACATCTGAAATGTATAAATTTCTTCTTTACACCAGCCTGTCTTGAATGAAGGGGAGTAATGAGGACTTTGACTGAAGAAGTCAGAGGACTGGTCTCTATTGAGTAGGTAACAGGGATGAGAGGTAGAGAGGAGCACACTGAATACTTTTAAGTAAGAGTGTACCACTAAGTTGTGTTTTTAGTGTAATAATCTGAAAGAGATGTGCCCAAACTATGTTTTAGGAAAGGGCCATAATTGTGAAAAAGCAACTGGTGGGTCTCAGCAACTAGAACAGAAAAAAAGACAAAGTCTTCAATTACAGATGATTAGGATGATGATAAACTTATTGTCAGAATAGGTAATTCAGAAAAGAAGATGGTCTTCAGCATAGAGGACAAATTTTATCGTAGTCTAATGAATTTGAAGCCGATCAAAGGAATCAACAAGAATTCTAAAAGATGTAGGAAGGCCAAGAGAGATGGGGACCAAGACTAGATGTTTGAACTTGTTGATTCAAAGATCACCCATGTCCTTGAGGAGGCCATTTTGGTAGAATGATGGTGGTTGAAATTATAGAATAGGAATAATTGGAAGAGAAGGGATGATGACAGCTGGAGGCAGAGACTATTGAATACTCTGTCAATGTATGTAATAAAAGGTAAGAAGCAAACAGGATGAATAAGGTTCAATAAGGATATTAGTAGGTTCTTTGTTGCTGTCCTGGGCCTATGCATACATAAAGCTAGGAAAATGATCTAGACCTATATTTTTTAAAAGCATCTAGTAGGATCTCTGGGTGGCTTAGCAGTTTAGCGCCTGCCTTTGGCCTGGGGCATGACCCTGGAGTCCTGGGACTGAGTCCCGCATCAGGCTCCCCACATGGAGCCTGCTTCTCTGTCTGCCTGTGTCTCTGCCTCTCTCTCTCTCTCTCTCTCTCTGTCTCTCATGAATAAATAAATAAAATATTAAAAAAAATAAAAGCATCTAGTACTGTTCCAGGATTGAGTCAATAAATACATGGGTTACTTGATACTAACATTGACCCAATTCTAATTGTGTATATATAACTTTATTGATAGAATTCGGTTCAATGGTTTTGGGACACTCTCAGATTTCCTTCAGAGAGATTTCTGAGCAACGAGTATGGTTCATATAATAATTGCTACTTCATAGCCCACTTTTTTTTTCATGGAAGAATATTATAACAATTACTACTAATAAAATACTGGTGAGAAAATATAAGACTAGACATGGAATTTTCTTTTTAGAAGTAATTTTTGAACTCCAAATATTTCCCAGTTGCATTTACTCAGTATTTATAGACCACTCAAATCATGCTAGGTGCAATGTAGGACACAGAGGTCAACATAGCTTCTACCCAGTGGATTTACAATCTGCCATGATGCTAGCCAAGTTTTGTAATTTTATGCTCAATTAACATCTGGTTAGAACTTGTTCAGCTAACGGAGTGCTTGCCTCTGAAGATAAATCATGGGACTCTTTTACCACAGCTTGGAATCTTTCTGATTTGGAATGCTTTCTGAACATAAAGACATTCTTTTCCATCCTACTTCGCATCATCCAACTGGGTTCCTACTGTGAAGTGTCATTATAATGGCAGCTCCCACTGAGAGAAACACCAGTCCCACAAACTGAATGGGGTGATTGAAGCAAACAGTCATTTTTGATCACTGCTTTTATAAATTGTGCCTTTTACAAAATCTGTGATTGTATCTTCATGTAATTAATATTTATTTAACCACAATAATTTTTTGTTAAATGAAATCCATCCTTAAAGATTGTTTGCTTGAAAGTGCCCAAAAAAACTTAGGAAAGAAATTGCCTTCATCTACTCAGAATATGCCTACCCAGGACTAATGCCCAGCTCATTTTAGTGAAAATTAGAAACGTAAGACAGGCAAATATTATTCAGCATTCTGTAATTCAAAAACAATTGACTGCTTTAGATACCTTTTAATTAGGTTATGATGACATCCAGGAAATCATATGTCTACTGTTTTTAAAAATAATACACAGATGGAATTGGTGTAGGAACTTCTGATGCTTTGTTTCAATATGCAGTCTCCTTAATCATGAAAAACATAGATTTGACAATCAGATGTAAAGAGCTGGGAGAATTTTTTAAGTCCAATAAATTCTCTTTGATCATAATAATGTCCAGAATTTTTTTTCAAAACTTGGACTAAGGGAGGAAATTGGTTAATGAAATGTGAAGTATATCAGACAATGTAGGTCTGATTGGTAATTCTGTTAACCTTGCATTCTAAAAGAGGCAATGCTGCTAATTTAAAGAGACATTCCTCTTTTGAACTATACTTTTTTCTTTATCAGCATTGACAACATTTGTTCTTTCAGGTTCTTTTTGTTCATGGAAATATCATGGGATTCATTACTGAGGCATGTTCTGCTTTTGGTATTCGCTGTTATGGCTGATCTCCTCGTGAAAATGTTATTCAGTGTAAACTGTGACGATAGTCTCTTCTTTTTTGATATTATTTTAGGGATTTCTTCCATGACATGATCTTCTTATCATAATGGATGTTTTGTTCTTTTTGATGCCTCATAACCTCTGCGTTTTTTATTTATCATGTTTCTGTGCCTCAAAAACTAGAAAAATGTCAAGAAATGGGCAGTTGTATATCAGGTTTTGGATATATTCCCCCTTTCATTCCTCTTATATTGCTTTATAACTCAGTGGAATTTTCAGTGCTAATAGATGCAGCCTTTTAAAAAGCATTAATAAAGACAATCAAGAAACACCTGCACTTACGACATCAAGCTTATGGTTTTCATATTTCCCTATTTTTCTGCTCTCGGGTAAGTTGTCTCAGGTTAATCCTATAAGAGATGTGTATTGCCAATCAAATTGTGTTATTTGCTCCCAAATGTGTATATTTTTCCATGTATCTATTGCGTGTCTCCATATGGAGTGCAATAAGATGGAGCGAGAGAGGATGGTAAAAATAGGATTTGGTGTTATCATGACCAGATGGGAAGGGGCAGGGACCTGGTCTACTATGCAAGTACACTTGTCTTCACTTTGTCACTGTGTTCAGCACTTACATGTGGCAAAGCAAAGACAGGGTCATCTCGATTCACTGTTAATTAAATGTTTTGGCTGGAAACCATTTCTCCATATGGTAGAATACACCAGCTTGAAGTCAGTGCTTCAAATTTGGCCACATAAAACGGCTGCCCACAAACATATGTAGTGACTCACAAGCAGTCTCAAATAGTTTTAATGTAATGCAGAGGATCTTTGGCTTTTCTGAAGCATGTAGATAACCTCAAATACACATCTGTTGAAATTATAGCAGTTGTAAAACTCAGAAGAAAAATGGAAAAATGAAAACGTATTCAGTGTAAGTCATGGAATGTATTTGGTTCAAATTCAGAAATAGGCAAGTCATTTGGTAGCCCTGGATTATAAATATATATCTCACAAGCCAGATTTTTTTTTAAAGTTTGAGCTTCAAATGCTGTAGTCAAATCCATGAGTGAAAACAGTCATTTTCAAGAGAGATAACGTAGGGATGGATGTAAAAAATATATTAAAAGTTCCAGAAAGCTAGAGGATGATGCATGAATCACAAATCACCCTGATTCTCCCCAACTTTTTTTTTGGGTAGAGAAGTAAAGCTTCATCCATTTTAATGACTCATTAGAACACTGGAGGATTGATAAAAGACAATTATTTTGCAGCTGTTTAAAGTTTATTTGCATATGGTGTGTGCTGGGTGCTTAGCCTCTGCTTCTGCCCTTTCACCAAATAATCCAGCTCAACAAAGTCACCTGACCTTCTTTCTTCCTGCATATGTACTTAAAAACTAAAAGCTTTACTAACAGCCAATATGGGCCTTAAGAGGCCCCTAGTATTTACACACAGTCAGAGCCTACCCCGACAGTTTTTCAGCTGGGCTTTCCTTTACTGTCCCATATAGAATAGACCATCTTAAACTAATTCCTAGCGCTTTTAGAGTGATGTCCTATTGGGATTGTCTAGTATGCACTTCTAGTTATTTCTCTTTGTTTCTTTGTACTTTCTACAATTGATTTTGAACTTTAGACTTCATAGTCACAATGTAAGAATCTATTACTTGCCTAATTGCTTGCCTATGCAATTTTGTTATAAAGGGTAGTATATGCTAACCACAGGATAACTTTTTTCTTTGATGATAAAGTTGAACAGTAAAAGAATTATCCTCCTCTTAAAATTACCTAACAGCCGTTACTTAAAGTATGTCTGACCGGGTACACTTTCAGAAATGAAGAGTCATTTTTCTGCTAACACCTTCATTCATGATCTCTCTTTTTCAAAAATAAGCAAAATAGGGATGCCTGGGCAGTGGTTGAGCGCCTCCCTTTGGCCCAGTGCGTGATCTTGGAGTCCTGGGAACCAGTCCCACATCAGGCTTCCTGCATGGAACCTGCTTCTCCCTCTGCCTGTGTCTCTGCCTCTCTCTCTGTCCCTCATGAATAAATAAATACTTTAAAAAAAAAAAAAAACAAGCAAAATAGTAAACGCTGGACAACAGCTTTATGAAAGCCAACAAAACATAAGAACAATAAATCATACTCTAATCCTGTTGAAGGAAATTTGTGCTAAAATTATCAAGGGATGATAAATTTTTAAGAATACACATGGTATAAAACAACCAGCTTTGGTATGATTTGGACTGTCAGCCTCCAGTCACTTAGGCAGCCTAGGCTTTACATTTATGACATTTAGTTATCCTCACTTGCAAAAGAGAAATCACAGTTTCTACTGTATAATTAGCTTTACATTATAAACACTCTTCAGAACATTTCAAAGAATTTTAGTAAAATAGAGAACTCAGGCTATCTCCAGATAGCTTATTTAAACTTTTTCCTATAAGCTTTTATTAGGCTGCAAAAAAATTACTGGTACTATGTATCTAAAGGACCAATTTCCTAGTCCTAACATCTTATTATTATAATATTTATTTCAGAAATATTTCTCTGTCAAGGATTGATTGTAGTAGTTTTAAATAGAGGTTAAGCTGTTAATGTGGTTACACTGATTCATCTATTAGCATGGCTATCGATAAAACATGTTGGCTATTAATTTTATCAGATAATTGATAAATATGGAATGCATGTAAATCAAATATGTATTCAGTAACTAATTTTCAGTTTAACTTAAATATGATTGAATAACATTGGCAGCACTAACAACTTGGGCAAAAATAAGTTTTTAGAGCTACCCCTAAAACATAAGAATCTAATTTCTGATATGTTTCTAATTTATTATTTAAATTGAATTTTCTACCCTTAAGCTAATTCATTTATAGCTTATTTTGGAATATTTTGCTCAGTGCAACGTTCTAAAAAGGCATATTTACCATGCTTTCCTTTTTTTCTTTGCCAGAAATGAATATTTAAAAAGTTAGAATATGAAATGTTATATAATTTGATGGGAACATTGAGCCAAACTCAAAAATAGAATATAACAGATATATAGATTTCTCATCTATATAGTTTTAACAAATGAACACTTTAATTGTTTTATTGTTCATTTACAGCAAAATGCAATACATTGTTTTAGCTTTGTTGAATGAAAGCCTCTATTTATCCACTGATGAGCTATACTATAAAGTGCAACAAAGCATAATTACTAAATTTCTGAACTCAGGGAGGTATGTTTGCTTCTCCACACATGCAATGTTGGCAAATCCACTTATAGCCACTGGGGTTTACATAGCTGTGAGGAGAAAACTGACTCATTACAATATTGTACACAACAGTTGCTCTGTTAGCTTCCTAGGTCAGGAGCAAAGGGCAGGAAACGGAAAACATTGGAAACAGAAGCCTTAGCACCTTTTAGACAACAGCTAAGTTTCTTATGCCACTGTTTCGGGCTCCTTGAAAATTTTCATCTAGAGATAAGACGTAAACACTGCCATAAACAACAGTTTACAGATAGTCAACCTACTATGAGAGAGTAAAAGTTTTCTAGCAAAATTACTAAAACTAAGAATTAATCCCCTCCTCTAACTGCAATTGCTGCTTATTTTATAATATTTGAACAAGGAACATCTTATTCATTGTAAATAAAATATTCTAATTGAATTATGCATGAGGCAAGCACCATAATATCTAGTAGAATCAAATATCTACTAATGACATTGAAAGACCCTCTGAACTATAGGAATAGATTCCCATTCCAAAATTTCAGTTTCAAATAACTCAGCCCTCATGTAGGAAGGGCCTTAGTATGGACAATGCATTGTGCTTTGTGACATAATCTCCGAGAACTCAGGGAGTAATGGATTAATTTAAGTAAACAAAAAACCAAATTAGATTGTGGGGCAAGATAATTCATTGAGTGGTATAATGCATCTATATATTTATCTAAGGGATTATTCTGCATATGTCTATTTGTCATTGCACAGAATGGAAAATTCTCCATGGGGAAATTTGGGACAGAAGTTACATTTATGATCTGCCTTAAAAGAACTAAATTTCAACAGTCATTTTTTTTTTCAACAGTCATTTCTATGTGGTTAGTACACATGTTTTGAGAGAGTCATTCTGTACCATATATTAAACTATCAGTGATTTTTGTTTCTGTGCCCAAAATTAGTCTGTATGACAGACTATTTCAACAGAACATTGAATAGTAAGCTACCAACCCCTCTGGCGTGATGACAATACATAAGATTACCTTTATCAAAATCCACTGAGTTGTACATTGAAGATGTGCACATTGCTCTGTATATTAGATTTAACTGCGAGGACGAAAAAAAGATAAACAAATATTGAATTCTAGTTAATGATATGCATACTGAAGTATTTGGAGGTGGTATGCCAATGTCTGAAGCTTACTTTGAAATGCATAAAAAAATAAGATAGATATCTGAGGGATAGAGGTATGATAAAGCAAGTATAATGAAATGTTAATTGTGAAATCTAGGTGATGAGTATTCACTGTAAATTTTTTCAGTTTTTTTTTATTTGGTAATTTTCACAATAAAATATTGCTAATGAGATACCTTTATAAATATTTTGTATATTCTATCTCAGTAGTTTGGTCTGGCTAGGGTCTAGAAAAGAAATTTTTTAAAAAGACCTCCATTGAACCATTTATAAAATTAGGTTTGGGATCCATGGTTGTAAGATACATTTCAATTTTTAAAATTTTTAATCATTTTTAATCTTAATACCAAATTTTAATATTGCATAATACTATCAAGTCTCGTTCTTGCATGTAGCGTTTTCTCATAACCTAGAATATCAATACTGTAACAGAATAAACTCTCATAAATCTTTCTTCTTGTACTCAATGAAATCTGTGTATAATATTTATATCTTCATACATTAGTAAGGTTTCCTAAGTAATTAATTTTACTACATGAAGTAGTCTCTAAATATATCGCCAAGAAGTTTTATAAAATATGAGATAATAGATATACTTTTTTTCTTTTTGATCGACATTAGGAGCTACGCAAAATGTTATTGAAGAAGTTATTTTAAGGGGCGCCCAGGTGGCTCAGTCAGTTAAACATAGGACTTGATTTTGGCTCAGGTCACAATCTTGGGGTCCTGAGATCCAGCCCTGAGTAGACCTCCTCGGTCAGTGAAAAGTCTACGTGAGATTCTCCTCTCCCTGTCCCTCTGTCCCTCTCTCTGCTCCTGCGTGTGCATTCTCTCTCTCTAAAAATAAATAAATCTTAAAAAAAAAGAGAAAGGTTATTTTAAAAGTCGATTTGCTAGACAAAGCTTGTGTTTCCCAGCAGGAAATGTTGGTAAGACTGCATTTTTTTAAATTTAATAAATTGTTTTGGATCAAAATATGGATTCCTCTAAGTCATGACTCTCAACCTTAGGTTCAGCTTCAAATAAAAATAATCAAAAATCAATATAGGAGAATCATAAAACATTTCAGAGAAACAAAAGACAAACTTCTAATCCTAATGGCTAAACCTGGAGCACAAGGGAAATAAGGAGACCTTTGATGAGGTCAAGCTGATGGAAAGAAGGTTGACTGGCCTCCAGGTGAGACTTTCTTGCCTCAGTGCTAGAGGCAGTATTGATAGAGTGGACACTGATGCTCCCTTACTCTGTAAGTGGGATTTTCTGAAGAAGGCAGAGTCACATAGGTAAAGCTGAACAACCTCTGTGGATGCCCTCCTCTCAAGAACATTCAGGGGATGATTTAGCAATGAAACTAGTGATTTTTAAGTATGTGGAAAAGTTCACTATATTGTCCAAGGGTGCAAATATTTATCATTAAAAAAAATTGTTATTGTAACTCAGGTGCACAGGTTATGTTACTTTTCAATTTGAACCCCATCTTTTTGGATTTTTTATGAAGGCTTCATTACATAAACACCGTGAATTAAACCACTGGCCACTGGTGATGGATTCAACCTTCAGATTCTCTCTGGAGGTTAGGGAAGGAGCCTGAAAGTTCCAGCCTAATCATATTGTTGATTTTCCCTGGCAACCAGTCTCCATCCTCAGGCGCAGCCCAAAGGTGACCGCATTAGCATAACAATAGACACCTTTGTAGCTCTCAGCACTTAAGAAATTCCAAGTGTTTTAGGAGTTCTGTGCCAGAAATATGTATTTCTTACTATAAACCATAAGATCACAATACCTTTTCAAGAAGTGCTTTAACCACATGCATATGGAGGATGATTTTTCTTTTAAGGCAATGGCTATTTAATACATATTTTGGTTGCTGTATACATGGATTTTTGTAATTACACTTTGTTATCAATTTATAATTTCATAGCATTATTAAAAAGAACATTGTAAGAGGTTGAATCTTTGGAATCTCTGGAGGCTGCTTTTTTTTTTAAACATTCTATTAATGACTTTTGTGAATGTAACACAAATGCTAGTGTATTTTCTCTGAAGTGTAAAGTCATTCTTTCTCTGAGATTGTGTTTTTGGGTAACTGTATAGGAAATACCAATATAGAACTTTCTATTTATTCTTTATAAGAGTTTTAATTTTTTGCTTTAATGTACATTCTGTCAGTGTAAAATTCTGCTCTTCTTTTATTTGAGCTATGATGTTCCATATATCTTTTTCCATCTTTCTTTGGTTTAAATTTCTCTCTTGTTGACAACTAATTCCTGTATTTTGGTTTTTGTCTAATAGGAGACCTTTCTTTACTTGATGAGTTAAATTGTACTTACTTTTATATTAGAGCTTATTTCTCCAATCTTGTATCATACATTCTATTTAATGTAGGTTTTTCCTTCTCACTTTCTGTTTGCTTGCGCTGACTGCCCTTCTGCTGATGTGGCAACTATGTTCCATTTCTGTTCAACTAGTAGTTAATCATCTCATAACAAAACTCACCTTATGTTTACTAGGTTTACTTTTTCCTCTCCATTTCTAAAAGTTCCTAAAATACATGCCTTGCTTTCAAACCAATAATACCTTGGCCTGCTTGCATTTCTCTTCAGTCTTTCCCTCTCTATGGAGCTTTAGTTCTGAATTTTTGCAGACATACTTTCTTATTTTTAGTTATTGCTGATTTATGGAATCATATGTCTACTGATGTGTTTTCTCAACCTGACTTTCTGTAAGACACCTCCATGATTCATGTCAACTTTTTGGGGTGTCATTCTTCAAAAAGTGCTTGGAAAGTAGAGAGTTATTCTTTATTTCAATTTCAATTATTATTCATACTTATATGCTGATATACTTAGTTCATATTTCTTTTTATTTTATTTCTTTAAAGATTTTATTTATTTATTTGAGAGACACAGAGAGAGTGAAAGAGCACGAGCAGAGTAAGGGACAGAGGGAGAAGCAGACTACCACTAGGCAGGGAGCCTGATGTGGGATTGGATCCTGGAACTCTGGGATCATGACCCAAGCTGAAGGCAGACACGTTACCAACTGAGCCACCCAGGTGCCCATATATTTAAGTGATAGTGCAACTAGGAGTGAAATTGTAGGTAGGTTCAAAGTTCTTTTTTAAAATTTATTGTCAGCAGTATGCAAGTAACTTTGTGTGTGTTTTTCATTTACTGTATTCTTTTGATATATATGATATTTTTCTCCCTGGATGCTTTCAGAATTTTCTACTTGAATTTGATATTTTAAAAATTTTACTAAACTGTGTGTGTGTGTGTGTGTGTGTGTGTGTGTGTGTGTGTCTTAACCTATCCTATTAGGTATTTTATAAATTCTTTCAATTGGGGATCTTAAGATTTTAATTCTGAAAAATTATCTGACATAATTTTTCAAATATCTTTACCTTTCAAAATTATATTCCTGTCTTCTCCCCTGGCAGGTTTTTAAAAAATAGGTATAAAAACATGTACTTCATTCTTATCTCTCTTTTCCTCTTTCACTCATTATTTCCATCTCTTTATCTCAGATGTGTTTGAAAGAATTTTTTGACGTGATGTATCACTCAAGAGTGCATTTCCTAGCTGGAAACATTATTCTATTCAATACCTCCACAGAGCTCTTTATTTCAACAATTACATATATTTTTCACATCTGGTAGTTCTGCTTCGTTCTTTTAAAAAAAAATTACAACTGCTTTTTGTTTTGTTTTATATGTCTACCCTTTTATCTCTGTAAAGGTAATTATTATACTTAAGTTATGTTATTCTTCTGGCTGGTCTATTTATATATAAATTCTGTGTTCTCTGGTGTAGATTACTCCGTTTGTATTATTCTTTCATATCCTTGGGTCTCATAGATATTTATTTTTTCAGATATATATAATGCATACACAGAGGGTCATATAACCTTGGGACTTTTCATTTTATCAGTTAATTTTATCTTAATTTTCAGCCATTATCAATTATTATCAGTTATGATTACCTTGGCTGTGGTGCACATTTGGACCAGGCAAAAGCCTCATATATTCTTATAGATGAATTTAGGGAGTAAATTTGAGGGTACATCTCAGGGAGTATAGTTTATGATGTTTGTAATCTTGGCTGCTTGTCTTACCCTGTTCATTTTACCCACTCTATGACCCACATATATTTCCCTCCAGGAAATAGAGTTTATGGAATGAAGTTTGAGAAGATAATGGGGCACCAACAGCCTGGTCTTGGTTATATTTTTTCACCCAGATAGTCTTCAATATTCTTTTGAAGTCAATCTTGTTTTCAACTAACTCTGGTTGGCTTTGCTGTTTCTTGACCTGTGTGAATAGGTTAGGCAGTTATTATCTGAAGGTCAAATAAGGAAGAAGAAAGGACACAGCTAGTATACTTTCAGAAAGTCCCTGCCTATGGTGTCTTTGTTTCTATGTTGATAGTATCTTCCACCTAGAGGCCCAGCCATCTGTATCTCTATAAATGTTTCTAGTAGACTTTGCATATAGTTCTGATAAAAAAAAAATCAACTTCCCTTTGCCCTTGCTCATAGCCAGAGTTGACCCCAAAATCCAGAAATCATGTATGAAATTCAGGGATTTAACAAATGTCCTTTTGCTTACCTCCCACTATTTTCCTGTTTTTATGTTTATTTATTTTTACAAATATACTGAAAGCCAAGGTTATTTTGAATTGGCTAAAGCAAGATTAAAAAAAAATAATTGGTACTCTAAAGATCATTTGTAAAAAAAAAAAAATCATTTGTAAATAAGCTTGGAAATAGAAATAGTGGGAAATCAAATGCCATCACTAGGATCAGAGTGACAAAGGAGGAAGGAAATTATTGACATGGAAGAGGCACCACCATGAAGGAAAGTACCATGATGAAGGGATGTAGCTTCTGCCAGAATGTCGGCACTGAAATGGGGAGGGAGGGAGGAAATGATGCACCTCTACTCCTCTTTTCCACACTCTTATCTCCTGCCAGTGCCAACTCTTGTCTGAACCCAGATAGTAACCAAGATGGAAAAGTAGTCTGGAGAAATAGTCCACAGAGGCAGCATTTTAGAGTTTGGGACAGGTCAGAGAGAGTTGAAAAATAGATAAGAGGGTAAATTTAGTATTGCCAGCATTCTAACCTCTCTACACTTAATATTCCACCTTTGTTACTTTGAACCTTTCAAATTAAAAAGCTGCATGGAGAATTCTGGTAACTTGTAGATGCTCTTCTTCCTCTTGTCTCCCTGGAAAACGTCTTTTTTGTCGGATAACCCTTCCCTCTATCAGCAGCACCTCCATGAAAATCTCCCTTATCTCATTCATGAGGTCATTGATTTCACATATTTACTACTCATTTTCATTACAATTTTCACCTTTTGCCTTAATTAGCTATTGACTTTTTATTCTTCTTCTCATCTCTTCCAGAACACCCCTTGTTATCCTTACGTCCCTGGGGGCCTCCCTTATTACTAGCAGATGATGAGTGTCCAGAAAATTTTTGATTAATCAATAAAAGAGAGAACAAGTGGGTGAAAGAGTATGAGCTCCATAAGAAAAGGAAGAGTTGCGTAAGGTGGATCACAAGCACACAGGAAATTGAAAAATAAATAATAGTATATAATTGAGGACAACTTAGACAACTTAAAGTCAAGAATGAAACTCAGAATTGGGCTAAAACTTAAATAAAAATGGAATTCCAGAAAACAAACAAAAAATTCAAAACACATATTAAAAAATATGCAACCCAAATAAAATAAAGTTCACAAGTATTCTCTGTAATTGGCATACAAAAAAAAATCTAATTTAGGAATGGCTTTTCTTTAGGTGCTGAGAAAAGGATTTTAAAGTCAATTCATTTGGTTCTTTGATTTCAGCAATTTTTTTCATTATATTTGCTAAACAGGGTAGAGTGAGGTTGGCACCACTTCAAAAATTTGTACTCATATTTTGACTTAGCAGCCAAACAAAGTTTACATTTATACTTGGTATTTGTCTATAGTTAATAGGAAGGAAAGAACATATGCTGTTAAGGGCTCTAGTGAATAATTTTCCCTTATTTCTAAAAATATAACTGGTATTTAAAGACTGACCCACTCATCTAAAGTTTAGATAACTCAAGGCAGATTGTAGAAGTATTTCTTCACACTCAAGATTATTAAATATGAAAGAACATATGTCCATTGAAAATTCATAGTACTAATTTTACTAAAATTTATTTTATATCATCCAGCCAAGACAGTACAACAGTTTGCTAATTTGATAGTAGTTCACTTAAATAGCTACTGGTTTCTACACAGGAAAGAGAGAGAAAGAAGAGGGGATAGAGAACAAAGAAAGATAGAAAAATTAAAGAATGAGTTTTATTATTATTCAGGTATTGTAAGGCCAACAAATAAGCCTGCTGCCATTGAAAAGAGAGTTTGTTACTTGTGAATCCCAGGAGGAGGGGGCATGCCACACCACAGGAGAGCCATACAGTGAAGCTCTGGGTCAGTCAGGAGGCAGAGAAGGGGGAGACTATGGACCTTTAGTGTGATTTCCTTGGGGAGGAACAGGTGAGGAATGGTAAAGAGATTTAAGATTGGTTAGTCTGAATATTTTCGGTGTGTATAGGGGCATAGAGACATAGGGACTGTTCATACTGGTCTGGTGCCTGGCCGGGATGACAAGGGAGATAGTGGGTAACAGACCTGGGAATATGGAGAGCCTGATAAAAGACACTGTTGAGGGTTCAGGCTCTGGATTGATTGATTTTCACTTGAAAAATGCATGCTCTAGATGAATTGTTTACTCTCTCTAGGAATTAACACTGGGATCACCTGACTCCCTCCAGGGTCCACAAGGCTCCAATGAATCAGAATACAGAATAGAAGACATGGTTATATAAGAAGGAAGGAAGCAAGCAAGGAAGGGGTTTTATTTCATAATACAATCAGTGTGTAGAATATGAGAAACAATAAATTGATATCCAAGTTGGAGAAAGGATGTGTCATTCTTTTTCACTTTGTTCTTATAAATAGCAGTGGTGTATGGTATTAAGAGCTCTGACTTTGGATTCAATAGGAACTGGGTGAAAATTCTGGCATTTAATACTAGCTGTGTGACCTTTCTGTAAGCTTTATATTCCTATAATGTAAAGATCAAAGTACCTTCTTTAAAGGGTTGTAAGATTTAAAGGCAATATTGTGTACACGGTGTATTAAATACTAGCTGCTTTTCTTTTAATTACTTTTGCCTAAATACTCACTGTTAATGCCCACCTGATACAGATGATGAAATCATGTGTTAGCTTTTCAAGTGAAGCTACGTTATTACACATCAGAGAAAAGGGTGGTATTTGTCTTACATTGCACCTATAAAATGTTTTAATAAATCTTACTTATAAAAGAAGGGAGAGAAGGATCAAAGAAAGAGGGAAAGATGGAAAGAAGGAAGGAAGGAGGGAAGGAAGGACATTTTGTGAATGAATACATGAAGAATAAACGAGTAAACATTTCTTTAACAATTCTGGGGAATGAGTAACAAAAATGTATACTGTTTTCATAAACATTTAATAAAGATGCCAAATAAAAATAGTAGTAATTTAGTGTAGAATGTTTTGGCATAGAAAACCGCAAATACTATTATATTTGTAATTTAAAGTACAAGATTCTCTGAGCCATGAATTCATAGAAATTGATTTGCAAAACTTCAATTAATGACCTTGGTTATTTGTCAATAAGAAGAGAGGGAGAGGTTACAGGAGTGCAAGTAAATTAACCTTTCATTCCATACTCTACTGACTTCTTCCACACTGACAAGTAATCAAGATTGTTTGACAGAAACAGCAAGTTGTTTAGCTTCTCAGCTCTCCTGCCACTAAAATATGATGTCAGATAATTTGTTCCTGTTTAGTTCTAGCTTGATTACTTCTGGTTCCTTGAGATTTGAATTGATGAAGTTTTACTTTAGTTACATGGCAGTGTTAATAAATGCTGTCATGTTTATTAATGAGATGCCAAAATTGTATTGTTATATTTAGAGGACAAAGTCAAGTTCATGTAACTTAAAGTAGTTGAATGTGATAAAAGGTTAATTAGACTTCATGACCTGTTTAGAATATGTCTTAGGTCTCAATATCAAGATAACTTTCAAGGCAAAATACCAAAACCCAGAATTAATTTATAAGATAACTATATAATTGCCTGTCATTTAAATAGTAAATAACTCTAATAGCTCCTGTAGAAATTTTCTGGATTTAAAAACAAAACTTAAAAAACAAAAACAAAAAACAAAAGCGAAGCAAAAGATTTACCAAGGTCAGCCATGGTGATATTTCCCTTGATCTTATGCCAATTATTATGCAAATATATTGCCCACACTATATTCCAAAGATTTCAAATTGAAGAAAGAATCCTTAGTGAGAACTTTCTACAAATTACTCAAGATGCATAACATGAAATTTTAAAATGCAATGGAATCAGCGAATAGCAGAATACGTGCTGCAGAAAATTTCTCTTTCATCATTACTCATTTTTGGCTGAAGGTAAAAAGATTATTATCCTGGAAGACTAGGAAGAACACCATCCAATGACTAATGACAGTTTTAATTGGTAAAAATAGGCCTACATAACTAAAGCTTCTGCCATATTGAAATTATGAAATAATTTTTTTTTCATCAAATGAAAGATGTCACTGGGAACACTAAGATTTTTTTTTTCACTTTTCAGACAAACAAAATGCAAGGTAAACCATACCTAGATATATCTGGGTAGAATTTTTCAAACTTCTATGACAAAATAACCAACGGGCTTCCAGTTTTTAAAAAGTATTAAACTACTTTTGAAAAATCAGATTTGGAAACAAAATAAAATCAGAATATTCAAGAGGGACAGTTGTGCATAGGTTATAGTGATGATTAATATCCAAAAATTTCTTTTATGGGTTATAGAGAAATGACTTTATTTTTTTTTAAAGATTTCATTTATTCATTCATGAGAGACACAGAGAGAGAGGGAGAAGCAGGCTCCATGCAGGGAGCCTGACATGGGACTCAATCCCTGGTCTCTAGTATCACACTCTGGGCTGAAGGCGGTGCCAAACCCCTGGGCCACCAGGGCTGCCAGAGAAATGACATTAAAAAGAGATACAAAAATTTTATTAAATAGGAGACACTAGGCTTCCTAATGTTACCATTCTTACTTGATAGTCATATTTAGAAGAATAACCACCTACTTAAAAATAATAGCAGACATGTGAAAACTTCTGTGAATAAGATATTTCTCTCTCATGTAAATGAGCACTCTCCTTTTACTGAAACATTCCCCACAATAATAGAGTAAATTGGGATCCCTGGGTGGCGCAGTGGTTTAGCGCCTGCCTTTGGCCCAGGGTGCGATCCTGGAGACCCGGGATCGAATCCCACATCGGGCTTCCGGTGCATGGAGCCTGCTTCTCCCTCTGCCTGTGTCTCTGCCTCTCTCTCTCTGTGTGTGTGTGTGTAACTATCATAAATTTAAAAAAAAAAATAGAGTAAATTGTTGTGCATCATGTGAATTTCTCCTTGAGTGAGATTGGTAGTTTGGTCCTTTAAAAATTTTATTCATTTCATTTAGGTTGTTGAATTTACAGCTCTTGGTTGCTGATAGTATTCCTTTGTCCTTTAAGTATCTCTAGGGTCTGTAGTGATGTCTTTTCAATTTTTCCTGATATTTGTAATTTGTATTTTCTCTCTTTTTTTCTTAGGTAGTCTAGGGAGAAATATATTAACTTTATTGAATCTTACAAAGCACTAACCTTTTGTTTGTTGGCTTCACTTTTTTCCTGTTCTCAATTTCATTGATTTCTAGTCTTATTTTCATTATCTTTTCTTCTCTTTGCTTTTGGTAATTTGTCTTTCTATATTTAGTTTTTTTAAGGAGGAAGCTTAAAACTTAGATCATTTGTTTTCAGATATTTTCTCTTTCTCTTTCCTACTTTAAGTATTAAATACTATAAACTTCTAAGAATTGCTTTAGCTATTCTTTAAAAGTCATCAAACTTTTAAAAAAAAGATTTATTATTTAGTATTTTAGAGTGGTGGGGAAGGATAGCGGGAGAGAGAGTCTCAAGCAGACTCCATACTGAGTGCAGAGCCCTTAGTTGGGGCTCAATTTCACAATCCTGAAATCATGACCTGAGCCAAAACCCAAAAGTCATGTTTATCCAACTGGGCCACTCAAGTGGCCCAGTCATCAAATTTCATCAAATTTTATGATGATGTCTTTTCATTTTCATTCAATTGAAAACATTTTCTAACTTCCTATGTGACTTTTCAAATGTTAATTATTGAGGAATATGGTGTTTTTTCAAGTATTTAGAGATTTTCTAGATAGCTTTCTGTAATTTATTTCTAGTTTAATTCCATGATAGCCACATGAGAAAAGAGAGACTCCTTCCCAATTTGTGGGCTGGATGTTGAAGCTGATGATGCCACACACACCAAAAGAATTTGGAAGAAAATCTTTTACTCATGAAAGGTATTCATGGAAAAGCAAATCAGGTGCAATCTGGTTCATAATGGCAAGAGCATAAGAGGATTTGTGATGTGATGGCTTCGCTTTGACTCTAGCTAAAAAGTGGATCTGGAGTGGATTTCTTCCTGTCCCAGGTTTGTGTGCTTTGAACTTTCTATGGGAACCAGGGGACTGATGGATTTTTTTTTTCTTTTTTAGTATTAGCTTCTCTATATATGTGGCAAAGGGGGAAGGAAAGGTATGTGGCCTGAAAATTGTTAGTGGTCAGAGAGCAAAAATGGAGTCAGGTCTCTTATTACAGTTCACCCCAATGCTTGACTGATAATAGAAATGTGCCATGTCTCATTCAATTGAATTTGAATTTGTTTAGGCATAATTTTAGAAGCCTATGTAGGAAACTACAATGAAAATGAGACTTTGGATAGACATGTATATCCAAACATATCAGGCAGTTGTAGGGAGCCAAGAAAAAATGTTGGAGTATTTGCTCACAAAATTGAGTGGCATTATTATTTTTTTTGAGTGGCATTATTAACAAACTTACCTTGTTGTTTTATTTTTGGAGTTATTTGAGCATTTTTTTCCATAATGGCTATCCACAAAAAATGAGAGGTAACTTTAAGGCAGTAGGCTAGCCAGTAGATAGGCTAAGGCTAGGCAATTATTAGCAATTGAGGTCACCAGGAAGCATTGCCCCTCACTGAGGGCATCCAAAGGCATGTGTTTAGAGGGGAAATTGGTTATTTCCTGGTAAAGTCTGGGTTATGGGCAGTGTCAGTGACTGCTAAGACTGTAAGTAGGAGAAGTATAATATGCAGGATTATAATTATTTTGTATCTACTAAGGTTGGGGAAAAAAAAAAATACATGGAGGGCCAAAAAGCCAAATGGGTTGAAATATTGCTCAGTTCCTCTATATCCTAATTGTTTTTCTGTGTATTTGTTGATTACTAAGAAGGATGTTGAAGTCTTTGACATAATTGTGGCTTTCTCTCATCCTTTTTTCCAGTTTTAGAAATTTTTGTTATATATATATTAAAGTTCTGGTATTAGAAATGTACATATATAAAATGGTTATACCTTTTTGGTTATACCTTTTATCATTATGTAATATTATTCTTTATTCATAGTAATATTTCTTGCTTTTAAGTCCACTTTGATATTATATTAGTTTGTGTGTGTGTATCTGTGTGTTGATAATTATTTTGCTTGGTGTTTTCTGAGATCTGGGAACCTGTGATTAGTATCTTGATTAATTTTGGAAAACTCTCAACTTTAATCTCTTCAAATAATTTTGTCTACCCCATTCCCTCTATTCTTTCGCGATTCTAGTAACAATGGTGTTAGAACATTGCGTATTGTGCCACATTAGTTACATATGATACTCTGGGATTTTTTTCTACATTTTTTTTTTTTTTTTTTACATTTTGTATTTCAGTGTGGATGATTTCTACTGACATATTTTCAAATTCACTATTTCCTTGGCTTCATGAAACCTACTAATGAGTCTACTGATGGCATTCTTTTTTTATTACTATGAATTCCATTTTAATTATTTTTATTCCATTATATCTTAAATTTTTAAACGTCTTTTAACATATTAATCATAGATATTTTAAATTCCTTGTCCAGTAGTTCAAATATTGGAATCAGGGCAGCCCAGGTGGCTCAGTGGTTTAGTGCTGCTTTCAGTTCAGGGCTTGATCTTGGGGACCCAGGATCGAGTCCCACTTTGGGCTCCCTGCAAGGAGTCTGCTTCTCCCTCTGCCTGTGTCTCTGCCTCTCTCTCTCTCTCTGTGTCTCATTAATAAATAAATAAAATCTTTTAAAAAAATATTGGGATCATATCTGAGTCTGGTTGTATATATTGCTTTGTCTCTTGATGTTGTGTTTTTTTTCCCTTGAATCTTTGTCTTGTAATATTTGGTAGAAAGCTGAAGATTAATTTAAGACAGAAGAAACTGAGATAATTAGTATTTATGGCTAGAAAAAGACATAGCCCTTCTTTTTTTTGGCCAGGGCTTTATTATAAACAGTGAGTTAATCTAGTTAAGATTTGAGTTAGCTTGGGGTTTTGTTGTTGCTGTACTTACCCTAGTGCACCTCACTTTTCACATTTCTCTAGTATAAACTTGCATGTAAGATGTAGGTTGGTTGGTCAGAGGTTTTGTTTTGTTTTCAATGTTTCCCCCCTCAACTTTAATTATTCCCTTTGTACCTATCCCTCAGAGAAGATCTATCTCATTGCCCTTGATACTTTTCCAATAGTAGCTTAAACAGTGTGTATGTACCATAGCCAAACAAGGGTTTACTTCCCAATTTTCCCTGCAGACTTTCCTCTTCCCTTGGGTTTCAAGTTAATTCCTTGCTTTACAATCCCAGCTTTCTTATGGTTTCTGTAGGAGTTTCAATTTTTCAGATTATTAAACTTTTTACTATAAGAATAGGAGTGTTTCTCTTTCAGCATTTTAAGAGGAAGTCAGAAGTAAAACATATTTTTAAAAATTGAATATCTTTCCTAAATCTTTGATAAAAAACTTACTATATTTTTGAGACACAATCTAATTAGTATAAAACCTCCTAAATAATATGTCCTCAGTCTAGAATTTATATCATGACACTTAACTGCACAAGAAGTTCTTTTACTTTTTAAAAAGTTTTTTTAGTTGAGTATAGTTGCACACATTACATTAGTTCCAAGTGTACAACATAGTGACTCAGCAAGTTTATACATTATGCTATGCTCACCACAAGTGTAGCTACCATCTGTCACCATATACTGCTCTGACCATATCACTAACTATATTCCTTATGCTGTGCTTTCTTACTTATTCCATAGCTGGAAGCTTATCTCTCAGACTCCCCTTTACCCATTTTGCTTATCCCTCCACCCCTCTGGCAACCTTAAGTTTATTCTCTATGTTTATAGGTCTAATTCTGTTTTTTGTTTATGTATTTATTTGGTTTCTTTTAGAGTCCATATATGAATGAAATCTTATGGTATTTATCATTTTCAGTCTAAGGAAGACAGACAGACACACACACACACTGGAATATTAAACAGCCATAAAAAGGATGAAATTGTGCCATTTACAGTATCATGGATGGGCCTAGAGAATATTATGCTGAGAGAACATTTTCTTAATGACTTTTTTCTGAATTTATTTGATACCACAGTGAAAGAAGACAATGAATGTCCTACCAGAATTTAACTTAATTTAATTTAATTTAATTTAATTATTTAATTTAATTTAATTTAATTAACTTTTAGAGAGAGAGCATTGCAAGGGGAAGGGCAGAGAAAGAGGGAGAGAGAATCTCAAGCAGGCTCCATGCTCAGTATGCAGCCAGATGCAGAGCTCTGTCTCATGACCCTGATATCATGACCCGAGCTGAAATCAAGAGTAGGATGTTTAACAAACTGAACCACTCAAGTGCCCCCAGAATTTTATTTTAATTTAACAAATAGACTGTATTCTGTGAGTGGCTCTGTGATAGTTGGCAGTTCTGATGAAGAGTTGGTATTTAGTTATTTTCTGAACATAATAGAGAGTTAAGCTATAAATGTATTTATTTTCCTATCTTCATGGATAAAATGAGTACTGAATAAATTGTTTACCAAAGGATTTATGCTTATCTAAGTGCTTTTAGTAAGATGGACTTCAGTGAGAGAGCTTATATTTTTCAGTTTACATGTAGGGATCTCCTTTGCCAGCAACAACTTTGAAACCCAGAACCATGTTTTTCTATATCAACTCCTTCAGTATCAAATACATTAAACAGAGGTAGGACCTTGAGCCAATGTATATCCTAGACAAAATCACCCCACTGAACCAATCACTATCTCAGTCCCTGAAATTTGGAATTGGCTTGCTGGGATTCTCCTCAGTAGACATAGGGCTCTGGATCTTAGGGCATATGTATTATGTCTCTTAGAAGATATAGGTAGGATGGTTTATTAACAGACAGTATTGTTTTTCATAAGTTCATTGAAAAGGGAATTTTCTGATTTTTTTTTCGAAACTGGAAGGGGTGTTTTAATGTGTTAATGTTCTTTTTCATAGCAGTCCAGGATTATAAATCAATGCTGCAACAGTAAACTATGAGACAATGTGTATGAAAAGAAAAAGAAATAGATTTTAACTGATTAAATCCTAAGAGATTATTAATAATAAGAGAGAAGTAAAGGGGGGAAATTCTTTAAAAGAAGATGTAATAGATAATAAAGAGGGCTGTTATTGTCTCACTTCTATTTGTCTAGCCATCCTAAATCTCTTGATGGGCACATCTACTCTTTAAACTCTCTGAGAAAAACACTGAGATTATTTAAGTCTCTTCTTACTCCGTTCACCTCTTCACATTTTAGAGGCTCTAATAATTGGCTATGATTGAAATCTTTCCCGGCTACATGAACAATAACCAAATACAATGACAATGCACATAATGGGCATAAAAGAAACATCATTGTTAAGTTTTCATGTGATTTGAATTGAGATGTTAATTCTAATCATCTGTTTTTATAAAAGGTTTGTTTGGATTTTTTTTGTCTGTTTTTTTTCTTCCCCTCAGTGAATGTTGTCTTTTTATTACTGTGCATGTTTTATGAGTTGTGATTTATTTGTGTGTGTTGAATTTGATTTATTTCTGTTGTACTCTAGTTTTTTAAAATCTGATTTAAAAATGAAGTTTGGGATATAAAATTTGTGCTCTGTGTTGTCAGTTCCCCCATCATTCTTTGATGACCTTGACCAAACAGAGGTCTAATAGTATTCACTTCTGTTCTGCTATCACACGCAATTTGGTACCACTCTGTTTTATTCTTTATTGCCTACCTCATATTTTGTAGTTTCTATTCCTCAGCATCAACATTTTACTAAGATGACTGGTTGAGGAAGTAAAAGGACAAAAATGCTCCAGCTTTCTGAAATTATTTATGTACAGATAAGATAAAGAGATAAAAGACAAATATGGCAGCCTAGGCACATTATTTGTTTTTAATGGTCCACTGTTATTTTTCTATACTTTTAACCCATGTAGTTATCCTTCTAGCCAGAAATAAAGGAGCCACCTGCAAGTAAAGTGGAAAATGAAACATGCAGAATCAAGTTCTCTTGGTAAGTCTGTCAAAGATTAGGAGAGGGCAATGAAATTTTCATGAAAATTCGCATATGAACAGAAACAGTTCCTTTAGAGAGACAGTCATATATGTCTATTTAAAGCCTGTGTGTATGATAATTAATATCCATGGGAAGATGAGAGTAGGAAAGATATCTTTGTTTTCTCAAATCTATTTTAAGAACAGAGAATCTTCCAGAAGACTATGTCTATGGTGAGTGTCAAGATTTGTGGGCCTAAGGTCTCAGTGCCTCTAAGTTTCTAATCTCAGAGAAAGAGGCTGCAGAACTAGGAGAGAAGCCAGTTGCAGTCAGTTCACACTATAAGGAAACAGAATAGAGAAAACCTGAGAAGTCACATGCAAACATACACATCCACACTTCTTTTATACGTGTATTTCCAGCTGTCCTCTACATTTCTAGTTTAAAAAGTGAGGATACCAAAACCAGATAAAAACATTAAAAGAAAAGGAAACTACAGCTAATAGCTATTGAAACCTGATAGCTCTCATGAATATAAATGCAAAAATCCTCAATAAACGATTAACAATGTAAATCCAGCAACATACAAAATAATTATATGCCATGATCAAGTGGGATTTATTCCAGGTAGGCCAGCTGACTCAACACTTGAAAATCAAGTAATTTAATTCATCACATCAAGTTAAAGAAGAAACATTATATGTCATATCAATAATGCAGAAAAATCATTTGACAAAATTCAAATGCCATTCAAGATAAAAAGTTTCAACAAACGTGGAATAGAGGAGAGCTTCCTCAGCTTGACAAAGAATATATACAAAAAACCTACATGTACAAATATATAAAAAACATATACAAATATAAAAAATATACAAAAAAACATACATAATGGTGAAAAACCAGATGCTTTCTCCCAAATATCAGAAATGATGCAAGGAAACTCCCTTTGAACATTCCATTCAACACTTAAAAATCCTAGCTAATTTAGCTAGATAGACAAGGAAAGGAAATAAAGGTATGCAGATTGAGAAGGAGAAAATAAAATGTTTTTGTTCTTTTTTAATGGTTTGATTGTCTATGTAGAAATCCCTAGGAACCAACAAAACTTCTTGAACAACTAAGCATTTATAGCAAGTTTTCATGATACGAGGTAAGCACAGACAAGTTAATTGCTCATACCAGCAATGAACAATTAGATTTTGAAATTAAAAAACAAAATAGGACCAGAATAATGAAATAATTAGATACAAGGCTAACAAAATATATAAGGAGAAAAATACAAAACTCTGATGAAAGAAGCTAAACAAAATCTGAAAAGTAGAGAGACAGTCTATGTTTATGAATAGGAATACTCAATATTGTTAACGTGTTAGTTCTTCCAAACTTGATCTATAGATTCAATATAATTCTACTCAAAATTTCAGCAAATTCTTTTGTTAATTTTAATAAACCAGTTTTAAAGATTATATGGACAAAGGACTTAGAGTAGACAACAGAGTGCTAATGAAGAAGAACCAAGTCAGAGGACTGACACAACCAACTTCAGGGCTTAATATATAGCTCCAATAACTAATACAATGTGGTATTAGTGAAAGAATAGACAAATAGATCAATGAAACAGAAAAGAGAGGCCAGGGGGACTTTTAGGGTAGCGCAACTATTCTGTATAAAACCATAATGGTGGATACATGACATTATGCATTTGGCAAAACCCATAAAACTGTACAAAGGTGAATCTTAGTGTAAACTACCCACTTTAAGGACTGAAATAATAGGTTGGTGTTATTTAATTAATTATAACAAATGTACCACACTAATGAACTACATTGATAATAGAGGAAGTTGTGGGGGAGATATATGGCAACTCCATATTATCTGCTCAGTTTTTTTTTTTTCCTGTAAATCTAACACAGTTCTTAAAAAATACAGCCTATTAATTGAAAGAAAAATGAGGGCATAAACCAAAAATGTGGAGGGATTTTTCTTAATACTTTCCCCCTCTCCATATTCACTCACTCTATATCCAGTCAGTCCAAGGATTCAAAGTCTTAAATTACTTTCAAATTCATTTGCTTTTCTTTTTAACTTAGTTGCCATTTTCTGGCACAGATCATCATTATCTCTACATGGATTTTACAGCGTCTTCCCAGCTGGTCTCACTTGCTTCCTATCTTCAGCGTTTCAATTCATTCTTCAAAACGTTGGCAGAGTGATATTTCTTTAATATGAAAAATATCATGTCATTACACTGCTTAAAACTCTTCACTGGATTTCTATTTCCAACCTTCTTTCCATATCTTACAAGAACCTTTATCATCTAGACGTTGTTTATTTTTCAGTTGCTTTCTCTGACTACATTCTTTCTTGCTTTCTAGACTTGACATATACTGAACTTTGCATAGTTTGACCTGTGCTATACCCTTTAGGTCTTTAGTCTTAATATCTGATGATCTCACTGCTTGAATTCTGTCCTTGCCATTTTTTTCTTTTTTGCCTACCTTATGTTTTATCATTTGAAATTTAGCTGAACTATTACATCACCTAGGAATCTCACCACAAACGGAGTTAAATATTCCTAAGTTACTTCAAATTTTTCTTAACGTGATATGCATACTTCTTGCTTTCTTCTCCATATCTCCATTGATCATTACTTCTGGGAAGACAGACTCACATCTACATTCATCAAGGTCTTTCCAGAATCTGTAGTATAACAGACTCTCTATTACACTTTTAAAAAACAAAAAAACAAACCACTTGGAATCAGCCCTAATAATGTATCACAGTTGAATTCATGTCATTAATGAAAAGATAGCCTCCAAATACACACACACACACACACACATACACATATACACATATATATGTTAATTGGATGAGTCTATTGGAAGAAAAGAAATATAACTGAAAGAATTGGATCAAGGATTATAATATTAAATTCTTCTGATGTTCAGGACATTCCTAATATCTTGGTTTTATTGAGGTATAATTCACATACTATATAATTCACTCATGGAGAATATACAAGTCAATGGTTTTTATTATATGGTGTATGACCACCACTGCAATCAGTTTAGTACATTTGCACTATTTCCCTGTAGTCTTACTCCTTAATCTCTTATGTCCCCAAACCCTAGGCAGCCACTAACTTAGTGCCTGTCTTTATGGATATGTCTATCTTGTACATTTCATATAACTGGAATCATATAATATGTAGTCCTTAGCACCTGGCTTCTTTCACTTGGCATAATGTCTGCAAGGTTCCTCCATGTCCTAGTAACTTTTGACAGTGTTAGCTATGAATCTTGGAAGTTTTCAATGACAGAGTGAGCCAAAAACATATCCAAATCTAACCTAATCTATTATTTGAAAGAATTTTAAATGTCATAATTGACATTCATCCTATTGGCCAGTGTACATTTTACCAAATATATTTTATATGACAAAATTTAAAGTTTATTACCAGTTATGAAGAACTTTAGAGTAGCCTGTCATTCAAGGCTTTGTAAATGTACATTATATGCTATAAATAGGGTGCACATTTTTCTTTATTGGAGTTTACTTCAGTACACCCCAGAATAGAATAATAATGGCAAATAGGTTGTGTTGAGTCTGTAAATATATCTATAGTCATTGAAACTATTTAAATGTATTTCTCAGAAATATTATTTGATTGAATTTTACTCCCTTCTAGAAAGAATTCAGTATACTTCTGAAAACATAAAGGCTGCCTTTGTTTGACATAATTTGGTATTATCTTCTTCCAACAATTGGTGAAGAAAACATAGGGAATGGCTTTAAAATTCTGATGAAATACACATTTATACTTTAGAGCACTTGTGGACAGTTGATTTACTGCTGATAAAAAATATTAACAGCTCCAGTTTGCTTCATTATGTGTGCAATAAAGTAGCTAATGTTCTTTTCCTTCCTTTTGTAGAAATGGTAAATGAAGATTTGCATTCAGGGTAGAGCTTCCTCTTGGGGAAGCAATAGAAGCTTAGACTGACATTCCCTAAGCCCCAAACCTTGTTAAAAGTGGTTTCAGTCCTGGGGACCTAATGCACTGATTGCTTCCCTAGAAGGAGTCTCATTGCTTGCTCCATTCGGTCCTATTACGGAAGGTCTAATTACATCTATTATGCTGTTCGGTTTCACAGAAGGTTGGGGAAGGAAATTAGGGGTATTAGGGAATGGGATTAGGGGTGTGTAACACACACACACACACACACACATTGTGGATTTTAAGAAATGAACTGGTGACCAAACTAGAGTATTTGTGAGATCATATCTAAATTATCAAGTGTGTTACTGTAACAAGACAAAATGGAGATAGTTCCAATTCTATATGATTGCTCAGGCAACAGGGAACCAATTACACTGTCAAAATCTGAGATACTGAAGCTTAAAAGCCCCAGAGGACTTTTTTGCAACTTTTTTTTTTTGTCATCAGTGAAAGGGCAAGTAACACATTTTTTTAAATCCTGTTGTAAAGTGTCACTTACATTCTGAGCTCCCCAAAACCTTTCTAAGCATATTCTTCACCCGCATAGTGCAAACAGTAAATGCTTATGCTATGCCTTTGTGTAGCCTAGATGAAGACTGGTATCATGGCCTAATAGAGCTCAAAATGGAAAGGAAGGAGGGGGTAGAAGAGAGGCTCATTATTTTTTAAATGGCTTCACTTTTCCCATAGGAATCCTATAGATCCCACTTAGCCGAAGCTCATTCTAGCGCTGATTAAGTGGGAAATACACAGAATCTCAAAAGGTCAGGCCTATAATCAGCTGTCCTCAGGGGTTGATATGGAAAACTTCTTAATCCAACTTGAATTTATTGCTATCTTATAACAAAGTGCAGCAGATGATTTGACGTTAAAAAAAAAGACATATATATTTATATATATGTAAAATTCAGACGTGTGCATGTATGTGTGTGTGTGTGTAATGGAAAACTGACTGGCTAAACTCACACTAATGTGGTTTACCTGAATTATTTGCTTTCTTAGGCTGTCTTCCCTATAGTGTTTTTACTTTATTTATGTTATCAATTTGTTTTATATTCCTAAAGACTTTGAAATTATAACAAATTAAGTTTACATGAAAAAGGTTTCATATTTGCAAGAAACAATTCACAAATTACAGACTCTAAATGTGTATGACTAAAAAAATATTTAAAAGAAACAGGATAATAGAAAAAGAAGAAAACAAAATTCTTAATGTGTTTCCAAACTGTGTGCAAACCTGTGATAAATATTTCTTGGTGAGAGGAATATACTTGTGGAACTGGATGGCTTAAGCTGGACAAAGCTTGGTTTCTTGTCTCTTGAAATGCATTTTTACTTATTTTTGTGAAGAATTATTAGTCAATATTTCATTAAAAAATGACTTTGGTCAAAAGCTGAAGGATTTTTACTCATCACACCTTAAAATGGCATCTCTATTTATGTCCTCACATAAATTTGTAGTCATTTCTATCACCTTTATGCTGAGAGCAGCACCCAAATACAAAATGTTAAATCAGTCATGAACCTTCGTGCTTGCTTGTTTGTGTGGAAGAAAATAGATTGCTCTCTCCTCTCCTTGTTCCAAATAGTTATTAAGTTAAGCCTGGATGAAAATTGACCTTGGAGTTGTCTTGAGCTGTGAGGTAGAGAAAAGGCGTGAAGGCTTCTTGTTCAAACATTACTCCATTCCCCTATTTCCTGGGAGACAAGTGATGACAAGGAAGTGGTATAAGAGGCAAAGTGGCATTTATTTTCCCTACTCTAGTGGCTTTTCCTTTTCTGGCCTTAGGAAAGTGGTGTCATTCCCATCTTTTCCTACTACGTGGAGAAGGGTAAGAAAGGAAGAAGAGAGACGCTGCAGAATTTCAGAGCAGGGGCTTCCTGCTTCTGCTGATGGGAAAAGCTGAGAGAACACTTGGAGTAAGTGGAGACAATGAAGAAATGATTGTTTTCATCTCTTTGTAGTTCTGAATGGGTCATAGTGAGTCACATGGCTCCTCTGTTCCTGAGAGAAGCTTAGAGCACAGCAGCTAGGAAGCGAGTGGCTGGGGGAGGGGGGGCAATATTGAGAAGAGGGCGCTGCTCTCAGGGGACAGGAACACACCACTGATTGCACCATTGAAAATGTGAGAATGGATTGGCTAGGAGTACAGGGCATGATTCACATTGCTGGACTTGAACCTAAGCAATGGCTGTGGGAAACCCAGTTAGCTTTTTTGGGCCTCATTTTTCTCATGTGCAACATGGGGAAAAATAATTGTAGCTGTTTCAAAAGTTTTGACAGAGGGGAGAATTAAGTGAAATGATGAATAAAGATTGTTGAGCTAAGTGACTGGAACTTAGTGCTCATTAGAAGTTAGATGCTGATCCTGTTAATATTGGGATATTATAAAAGGTGGTTAAAATTCTTCTTGTCTTAATCAACAATTGATGGTGATGAGAAAGTGTGACTGGATGTATTTGCCAAGAGGCACGAATGTTTTGCCTAATTAACTGAAATAGGTCAGGTATTTCGATGTACTCCAGGATATACCTATAAGGAAATACTTAATTGATGAAGAAGAGGAATAGATTGATTGAGATGTCAATGGAAGTTACATAGAGGTGTGTTGTAGATTGGCTTCTGATGGAAAGATGATCTTGAGCTGAAACAAATGCTTTTGCACCATTACAAACAACCAGGCAACATGCTAGTTTTACTTAAATATGCACAGAATTTTCAAGAGCTCCATGGTCCTGAAATGAGCTTAAGAATTTTGGATACTGGCTGTGGTTGGTTAACCACTCGGTTAACCACTGCTGTAAGTATCCTTGGAAAGTCCTCCACAAATATCCCTGTCACAAAAAAGGAACAGAGATTCAGCTAGACTCTTGGTTGACAATCTTTTGTATCTAACTGATAGTGGAGATTGGTTATTTTAAAAAGCCAATTGATATTGACAGATCAAACAGAGTACTTTTTTCTGTTACTGTTGTTGCCCTAAAAAAGTAATTATCTATGAACAGTGTAGGCAGAGTGGGAATCTTAAATCAGCATTAATATTTACCGGATAGGGAAAATACAGTGCGTATTTTCTCTAATCTGTGCCAATTAGGACAATCATTTGAGGAATCAACATTTGTGAATAATCAACAAATTAGTGAATTGTATTTTCATATGTTCTGAAAGTAACTTTTAGTTGTGAAAAATAAAGAGCACAATGTGCTTTTGTTATTTTATTAATAAGAAACACTTGCTTAATAGCCATTCTCCTTCATTTGAACATGTCATGTTAAGTATAAGCATAACAATCATAAGCAAATCTTCATTTTCATATATTTATTGAAGGCCTATTCTGAGTAATTTCATGGTGAATACGCCTTATGAGATCTTATTTACTAATGAAGGGAGACAAACAATAAGCATATAAAGGAGTAAATAAGGTTGGTTCTGATTGTGATAAAGGAAATCCAGTGGACTTGGAAGTGCTGCTTTAGGGAAGGGCTTTTTAAGAAGCCATTTGAGCTGAGACATTAAGAATGGAGAGCTACTGGTCATACAAAAAAACAATCAGCTAGAAAAAGCTCAGTTTGTCTGGAGGATGAAAATGTGCTGAGCCTGGCTGGAACATGACAAAGGACAAGGAGAGTAGTCCCTGAGGCATGAGTTCTAGAAGAAGGCAGGGCTAGATCACATAGGCCCTGGAAGCCATGGCAAGGCTTGGGATTTAAAAGTCCTGTCGTGTGTGTGTGTGTGTGTGTGTGTGTGTGTGTGTGTGTGTGTAAGAGTGGGTGTGGGGTGTGAGAAGAGAGAGACAGAGATTCAGTTGGGACAAATGAATTCTTGGTTTTCATTTTTTTCACCCTTATTTTTGCACACACACAGAACTACACATAATAGAAATCTTAACAGTCGGGAAAACTGCACATTTATGTGGAGTTCCTCTTTTAAAGCAATCAGCCATGCAACTTGAGAGAGAGAGAGAGAGTTTTCATATACACACACAGACGCATACTAATATGCATACACATGTGCCACATATCCTTATATTTCCTTCTTTAAGCAGGGACATGACCTTGCCTAATTTACATTTGAAATGAACGCTTTAATTGTGGAATGAACAATGGACTGTGGAAAGGCAAGATTGGAAGCAGGGAAACCAATTAAGAGGACATTGTAGTATCTTAGATAAGTGATGGTAGTGGCTTAAAATAAGGTGGAGGCTGGGAAGATAGTGTCATATATATATATATGTATATATATAATATTTTGGAGGTAGAGTCAGTAGAACTCATGATGGATTGAATGTAGGGGTTGAGTCACAGGAAAATTAATGTGGGTTGTGGTACAAAATAGGCAGGGTGCTGGTGGGTGTTTAACATGACAGACCTTTGTTGCAGCAAAACACTCTGGCCTTCCATAAATCACTGTAGCATGCAACATCAGGAATTCAGAAAGACCAAAAAACTCCATTAGCACTGAACCATAGCATCTCTATAATAGACATATTTAACAAAATGACATTAGTGCTATTCATTTTTCTTGTTATGCATATTTGAGAAAGCAGGCCAGAGAAATACAAAATAGTACATATGGTATGATCACATTGTTAGAATACGGAGGAAAACCAAAGCAAGAACAGGCTGTTTTACTGAGGTGGGAGGCAAGTGCACTCCATGTTCCCTCAAATCCTCAAATTTGCTGTGCTATGTTCCAGGCTGGGCTGTGACATGATTTTTGATAGGGTACATTCACTGCTGTGGCTCAGGAGAGAGGGGGCTGCTGATGTTTCCTCTGTGGCAGCATTTTTCAAATGATGGGTATGACCCTCTAGTGGGTAATAGAATAAAATTAGTGAGAATTGACCAGCATTGAAAAAAAAGTTTAATAGAAAACATTATAGGGGCACCTGGATAGCTCAATCGGTTAAGCTTCCCACTCCTGTTCTCAGCTCAGGTTTTGATCTCAAGGTTGTCGAGTTCAGGCCCCACATAAAAATAAAATAAAATAAATTTAAAAATTGAAAATATTGTAGCGTGCCTTCTCCAGTATTTTGTGAATTCCCTTGTTTTTATTTCATATACATATATATGTGTATATATATATGTGTGTATATATGTATGTGTGTATATATATGTGTGTATATATATATATATATATATATATATATATATATATATATGAATGTGTCATAGTGCAAAATGGATTTATAATGTTAAAAAGAAAACCACAGGCCCAAAATAGAGTCACTCATGTTAGGATCTCCGTATTGGCAAACCAAGGTTTAATCTTAACCTAACTGTAGTCTCAACCCTACCACCACCCCCAGAAGGTAACCTTTAACCAATCAACCTGTAGTTTCCAGGTTAGCACTTGGAGATTTACTGATAGACCCTTTCCATTCTGCTTAGGATGCTTAGGTGGATGACCTTGCCTCAAACAATGGAAACTTTGCTAATAATTCCCTTTTCCCTCCTCCTTCTCTGCCTTTAAAAACCTTTCCTTTTCTGCAGCTAGGTGGAGCTCTTTTCAATTTGCTAGATGGGATGCTACCTGATTCATGAATTATTTTAAAAAGCCCATTGGATCTTCAAATTCACTTGGTCGAATTTTATTGTTTAACAATTGTGATGAGCCTAGGTTAAAAAGTTAGAAAACTACTGCTCTTGGTATATTCTCCCTGGAAAATCCTCAATTTCTTGCCTCAATATAACTGTTCAAAGACTTGGAATAGGTTTATTTGCTTAACGTCATCCACATCACATCTTTATGTCAGGCAGACACAGATGAATTGAATAGATATTTGAAATCAATTACTTGGTGAGTGGTAGGTTTTGGAAAAGAGGTAGGAAACATAAAACCTACCAAGAGACTGGGGAAATCAGATGAAACAACTGAGCCCCACTCCAGCACTCACAGCCATGTTATCATTTGGGGAAGGGTGGGCAAAATGAAGAGCAGAGGGTCTCAGAGGTAATCTTTGCTTATCCCTGAGTTCCGCCAAGTCCACCTTTGCATACTCAACATTGTGAATGAGAGACTCGTAATTGACATCTAAAGAAGTGCTAGATGAGCAACGTAAATGCTGTCTCTTCCTGGTGGAAAATTCAAGAAATTAGGAATGTCACTACATATTTGTAGTTCTGCATCCTCATTCCCCTGGCCAAACCTCGTCTGTTGGATTTATGCTATAGACAATGCCTGCACCTGATTTGTTCATGTCTCAGACAGACAAATCCTGTGAGATTGCTGATTGGTCAGAACAAAGCCAAATTGCAAGGCAAGAACAAAAAGAAAGAAGCCCTTCTAATTGCAGACAAGGGTCCTTCATCTCTCCTGGCAGTAAGAAGGGAAAGGGTTCAAAAGTTTTAGAGCAAATCAGAAAACTTTTTGATTTTTCCAAACATCTGCCCAGGGCACGTCTTTCAGATAGCTACATAGGACAGGGGTTCAAGTACCTGTTCCCTGTTCCCATCCTTTCTCCTCAGAGGTTTTTGTCTCTTAAGGTGATGCAAGACATGAATGTTCATGTAGTGAGCCAACTCCTGATGGTGCTGAGAGGGGCTTGGTTATATAATGCTTGTGATATGTAGTACTGATAGACATAAGAGATATAATAATATACAAAACATTGTGGCACATGATAAAACATTCCTCATTTTTTCCAGAGTTCTTTAAATACTTTTCTGTTCTGAAGTGGACTTTGCCAGATCTAACCCTGGAATTGAGACCATTGTTGACTTTTAAAAAACTTTTCTTAATGAGAGATGATGGTCATAAATATCCATTTCGTGTTTCCTATTATTTCTAAGCAAACTTCTGACCACTTTTTAAAGTTAGATTCAGAGAGGGGGACATGGATGGCTCAGTCAGTTGCGTGTCTGACTCATAGTTTCAGCTCAGGTTATGATCTCAGGGTCATGAGATCAAGCCCTGCATCCAGCTCTGTGCTTAGCACCAAGTCTGTTGAGATTCTCTCCCTCTGCCCCTCCCCCCACCCTCTCTCTCTCTCTCTCTCTCTCTCTCTCTCTCTCTTTAACAAATGAATAAATCTTTTAAAAAATAAAAGCAACAATGCTTTCTGTTAAAGTTAGATTCAGAGAGAATAGTGTGGTATGGTTATTGGAATTAGTCTAAGAGAAGGAAAGTGTTGAGTTTTAATTACTGAATATTAAACATAAAATCCAGGCCATATGCATAGTTGTAGGTGTTGCAATTTAAAAGGGACATCAACAGACCAGAATGTGCTCAGGAAAGGGGGAATGGGACAGTTTACACATTACAGATCTGGAAAACAAATTATGTGAGAAACAACTAAAACAAAATAAGCATTCATTTATTTGGGAGCAAAGTGTAAGCTTTTATATTGCTGGTACTACTAGCTAAAGCCTGAAGAGAACGTTTAGTAAAAGGAAAAAGAAGCTTCTGGGAAGATGTGAAAGTGGGCATAATATATTTTTAGCACATTTATGTGGAGAGAAGATAGATTAAACTTCTTTTACGCCTCCATTTCCTTATTTGTTGAAAAAGAAGGAAAAGGAGGAGGAGAGACAGAGCTTGACCAAATTGGTATTTTTTCAGCAGGAGTAGCCCAGATTTTGTGAGACCTACTTCTTATATAATTTAGGGACCATCTTTAAGAAGAGAAAATGAGATACTTATGTAGAATGTAAACTATGCCATAGCAAGTTACAATGTTTAAAAAACTGGCAAATACTAGAAACATCCTAAAGTCCAGAAGAAAAAAATGGCATTAATGTTCTCATTGGTTCACTGCCTGATACACTTCTATGATACTTTGTAGCCTACATTTTGGACTTCAGACTCTTTGAGCAAGCCTTCGTGTTACAACATACTATAATATAAATTTCTATTATTTATATAGAGAGGATAGAAAGAAAGATGCTGCTGTCTTCTTTCTCGCATAATTGATAAATGTTTTTAATTATTGGTAGTTTAGAAATATTTCCACAAGGCCGACTTTGGCACTGTACATTTCAAACCTTTTTTCCCACCAGTAGCACATACTTCTAGTGCAAAGGGGTTTCTTCCAGATAGGTTTGACTTTGATTTGTGGATCTCCTCCACGGAGTCCTGGTGCTTCTGTAGAAATGTCCTCTGTGGATCTTGACTGACTCTTCCATGACCAGGCCCAGATCAGGTGATAGAGAGTCGACCGCTCACGTTTTAACTAGAAAAACTTTGCTCTCCCCAGCTTTATAAAATGAACTTCCACAGGGAAGTGAGGGAAGATTGCCTTTGATGCAGGCACTAGAGGGACTCTAAAATAATACCAACAAAAAGTTAGTCTGCTTTTTATTATCACCATGTGTCAGCAATTCTGAATAATGTCAGTGAAAAAATATTCCTCCACCAAAAAGCTTTTGTTGGTCTGAGTTCAAAATAATTGTTGCAGTTACTCTTAGGTTTTAATGATAGATATGTAAGCCTCAGATTGGCAATTTTTTTTTATTATTTACTTCAGTAAACATTGTATTCTGCATGGAAGCTAATTTGGAAAATTCCCAGTGTCCAAAATACACTGTTCCAGGAACTGATTTCTAGAGTAAGTTCCTAATGGTTCTGAACCATTCATGCTTGCCTTGGTCAGAGTCTTTAGTCACTGTGGGATTACAAATCCCTGCAATGAAACAGTAGATTTGAAATAAACAATGTTTGGTAGGGTGATTGTGAAGTTCAAGAACCAGAACTTGAGTCTCAGCAGTTTTGTCATTCTGTCTGACTACTTGGAGATTTGTTTGGGTTTAAATTATAAAGCTGCGAAACAGATTACAAATGGCAAGTTTGTCTTAGTGCATTCAGGCTGCTGTAACAAAATACCACAGACTAAGTGGCTTATAAACTACTCACATTTGGGTGGCTGATAGTCCAGAACCATGGCACCAGAAGATTTGGTGTTAGGAAGGAACTTCTGGTTCATAGATGGTGCCTTCTCGCTGAGTCTTCATGTGGTGGGTGGGGGTAGGGAATTTCTCTGGAGCCTCTTTTAAAGGCACTAATCCCATTCCTGAGGGCTCTTATGTTCATGATGTAAGCAGCTCCCAAGTCCCCACCTCCAAATATCATTACTTTTAGGGGTTAGGATTTCAACTTATAAATTTTGGGAGAATGGAAACACTCATAACCATTGCAGAGGAATATTATTTTTTTGGTGAACGCAAGTTTTATTTCAACAACACACTACTAAATTTGAATAATATCTTTAAATGTGAAATTTATTTTTTCTTTTAAAATTGCTTTTAAAAACAAAGAATAATTTTAAAATGATTTCTGATTACCGCATTGTTATTATTGAAAATAATTTGATTGTGTAGAGAAGGTTGTTAAAAAATGATCTGTTCCAGATGTCAAATGTGATAGGTACATCAATCCATAAACAAAGTTTGGAAATCACTGGATTAGAGGGTCAAGACACAGAACCTGAGGTCTGACAGTGAGCGATACATGATTTTGAGAGGGAAAACTTTGTTTCTCTACTCCAATCTCAAGAAATGCTTTTAAAAATGATTAGAATTGTGAAATTCTATAAAAGTGAAGTGGATTTCTTGAGAGCTAAGGAATTTCCAGAAGAAATGTTGAAGCTGAATCTGAATGACTTATCAAAGATGTTGTAGAGGATGCTCAAGCATGTAGCACAGAGTTTAAAAAAAAATAAGAAAGAAAGAAATTCATTAAATGCTCAAAATCTTTTTCAAGATTCTGTGCTATTTCTGCCTATCTTTACTAGTTATCTATTGTTGCATAACAAGTGCCTTGAAACACAGTGACAGTAAATAACAAATATTTATCATCTCATAGTTTTTATGGATCAGGAATCTGGGCATAGTTTAGCTGGGGGTGAGGGATGGGGAACGGAGGCAGGGGTGGTGTTCTAGCTCAGGATCTCTCATGAGGACACAGTCAGGCTGTGACCAGGACTGCAGTCTCTTCTGAAGGCTCTGTTGGGGAAGGGCCTGCTTCCAGATTAAGTCAAATGGCTATTGGCAGTCCCTAAACAGAAGTCACAAATTATGCTTTACAGGAAACAGCAATGCTCATCAGTTTATATATTGGCTTTGGCTGGTTTTGCTCGGCAATGGCAGGGTTGACTCCTTGTATGTATTAATTATGTTTTCTTATTTTCTGTATTCTTGATGCTCAGATATTTGGGGCTTTGCTGACCTGGGAGGGACAGCCCCTACGAGGGTTAGCTAATTCCCAATGATAATAAACAACTTGCCTGAGAGATCACTTTTGGTATACAAACCAATCAATGCAGACCCCATATCTCTAACCATCTCCTTTTATACTCTAAGTCTCTATCCCCTGGCCTAATCACTCCAGGCCCAGGTACTAGACAACTAGGGACTTCCTCTATGCCCAGAGCCTACCCACGTTTTTCAGACTGTTCAGTCCTAAGCTTGCTTCTTAGCCTGTTTACTTTGCCTTGCCCACTCCTTCCCAGGAAAACCACAATAAAAGCTCTCAGCAGGCAGTCCCCCTCTCTGACTGCTCATTGTATCCACATACTTCCCCAAATAGCCCTGTGTACCAAGCTATGTGAGTATAATAAAAACTGTTTTTTCTTAATGACAATCATTTTTGTATCGATGTGTCTTCCCATACCAAATTAAATCCCATATACTATTAAAACATTGTAACAGAGACTACATGACCTGCAAAGCCTAAAATATTTGCTCCCTGGCCCTTATGGAAAAAGGTGGCTGGCGCTCTCTTTAGATGGTACTCTTTTAATTCACATGCTGTTGGCAGGTCACAGGGAATTCTAAGCTTACTCCCATGGCCCTCTTTCCAGGGTGACCAACTATTCCATATACAGGACTTTCAGTGTCAAAAGCAGGAAAGTTCTAGGAAAACATTGACAGTTGGTTATGTGACCGAACAGATAGTTTTTCCCAAATTGGGCAGCTGAAGATCAAGTATCTACAGTGGAAGCTGTAGTCTTTGACTGTAACTTATCCCAGAATTGATATCCCATCATTCCTGTCATATTCCATTAGAAGTAGATTAAATCCAGCCCATACCCAAAGGCAGATGATATAAGACTCTGAATACGAGAAAGCAGGGCTCATTGGTGGCCAAGTTAGAAGCTGCCTACTGTACTGTCCTCTCTTATCTCTCCACTAAAAAATTATATTTTTCAGTTTTCAGTTGTTTGAAACATGAGTCAGCATTTCCTGGTGTTATACCGAGTATAAATGTCCATTAACACAAGAAAAGGCCAAACAAATCTGAAATGCATAAATCATGCTTTGTGTGGCAAGGGTATGATGTCATGATAAAATGGGAGATTTAATCTCTACTCTGATAATTAGTGTTAAACTGCTTATATCACTAATACATGAACATAGTTTATCGCATATCTTCCTCAGAGTACCTCAGTGAAAACACACAACTCAGATTTCCCTATGGATTTAGCAGTGCTTGCAATTATAACTATCTCTTTAGTGTACATCAAACACTAAGAATCCTCAGCTATATTTAAGAAATATATTGCCATCTGTATTTAAAATAATAGATTGGTTCATAAAAGATCCTCTCATTGATATATTTCCCTCATTTCCTCCCTTTTTCAATTTATATCTTTTGTTCTAGAAAAGAGATCATTAGCTGAATGATTACTTAATAAGCATCTACATTCTAATTATAATTTTCCCCTAATGTGTGTAATCTTCCCATTCATTTCTTTTCTTTTAAGAACATCTGCTTGAAAACATAATCTTTATTTTTAAGATATCATCTGTCCCTTTATTTCCTTTCCCTCTTGAAGCTCTACTCTTGAGCTCTGATATCACCATCAGTTGCTATGGAAATGATTATGATGCCACAAACAGAGAATTATGACTTCATGCCAGGAAGTAGCAGTGGGAAGCCCAGTATTAAAAAAAAAAAAAAACGTTAACCTTCTAGCTGATTTTAAAATGAGTAGGAGGGAATTACATTCAAGGAAGAAAGTCCTAGTCTCTCCAAGTACATACTTTTCATAATTGTCTTTACCTGATTTTGAAGAATTTATACCATTCAACCTGTGATTTTTCTGATGAGTCACCGAGTTTGTCAAATCTTGAGGGACCTTTTATTCAACTTATCTAAACTGTGCCTGTGTCTATATGCAGTGGGTGATGGAATTGTGAATGAGCTGATATTGTCATTTTAGTCTACTTTATGATAGATACCAATCTCCACAGTCCTACCAATCACAGGGAAATCCCAAAAGATCATTATGAGGGCAAAACAAAGGGACTCAGAGTGCTGTTTCATAAACATACACAGCCTCTGTCTAAATGAATATCATAGCACTGAACAACACCTATTAACTTGAATTCTGCACACAAAACATGATCAGAGAGTCAGCTTCCAGAAAAGCAATGTTATTTATTGCAGAGAGAAAATGCCATATGGAAAGGGAGCCCAGGGACCTGAATTCTGGGTTTAGCTACTCTTTGGCTTCAGTCTATAACCTTGAGCAATTCATGGAACCTCCCAGGGCCTCCATTTCATGGGAATGGTAATAGTAATAGGAAAACCTCTACTACAATTGCTGCCCAGGGATCCTCTAAGAATTAATGAGATAGTGTCTACAGAGCATTTTGAAGCCCTTAGACAAAATGAGAAAGATAACTAAGAAACATTTTAAGATATTTTAAACCAGGATTAGACTCCAATTTGGATTTTTTTTTTAAAGGAGGTCTGTTTTCAAGGCTGATTTATTCCTCAGAAATTCAAAGGTAACAAAGTAATCAAGCTGAGTTGCACTACAGATTTTTAAATAATCCAATTATCTTTATCAATTATGAGGTTGATTCTGGCAACCAAACTAATTTCTGTTTATTATGAGGAAATATGAAGGAAATTATGTTAGGCAAAATGGCTAAAATGTAATTTATTTCCCAGCCAAGTATTATCTTTCAGTTCACTTTTGCTTCAAAGGTATCTATACTGAATGTTTACATATTCGGCCAGCAATTTATTAGTTCCCATTTTAATGCTTTGCTGTGAAGAAGTGCTTTTGAGTTTTTACAGAATTGAAACCTGTTTCTGGTTAATATTTTTAAAATATTTAACATATATCAGTTATTTTAAATAGTAATAATAAAGGAGTACTCATCTCACTCTATTATGTCTAGTTGTCTAGCAACTTCAATTTCCTAAAGAGTATGTTTAAACACTGATTGTATTTTGGGAGCAAATGAACAGCCATTTCAAAATCATAATGTAGATATCTAATTAATGGACATAAAATATACTACTGGTATATAGAAAAAAGCAGCTTAAAACCATTATATGTAGTATATATGCACATTTATAATATTATTAGAAAAAAGTTCTTCAAGCCTATACATGGAAATATTTACATTGGTTATCTGTATAGTGGGATGTCAAGAATTTTTTATTTTCTTTAAATAACTTTTGAATGTTCAGAAATTCCACACAATAAGCAAAAAATAAAGCTAATTTTATTTTTAAAAATTAAAATTTTGTAGATTGAGAAGTTCTCTTTCTCTTTCTTCTCAGGATTTTGTAAAGCTCAATTGATATAATGAAGGTAAAAGTATCTTGGAAATTATTCATTGCTCTGCAAATGTGTATTGTTGATGATATGCTCAAAATTTCAAGCCCTTTAAGAATGAAGACTATTTCTCTATTCATTCCAGCAATATCCTTACACTGTAGCTGTGTAAAAATATTTTCTTCATTTGGAAGCCAACCCAAGATCACTTCTATGTAAGTTAGAAAAAAGTACAACACATTTCCTTCACACCTCAAATATCACAGATGGAAAACTGTCATTTTGCCTCACTATTTTCTATGCTAAAATGTTAAAAAAAAAAAAAGAAAGAAAGAAAGAAAAAAAAGTGGCAAATTTACTGATCTATGCCTTAGGAAAATTTTAGATTTTAACTATTTCTGCTTACAAATGACTTTGTGAATGAATTAATTTTTGCCTAGTAATAACCGTTTCTTAGTGAATTGAATGTGCAAAATCAGTGAAAGTTTATTTACAATTAAGACCAAAACTTTATATTACCCATTTAAGTAGTGTCTGTTCCTAAATGAGTCAACCTGTATTATTTTCAGTGGAGAAACTACTTTTAATCCAGAATAATTCAGATTGATAATATACACAATGGAAATTATATGATATCATCTCATTTCATTTTCTGATATGTATATCTAAAAACTAAAAAAAAAAAGACTTTCAAGCAAAAAGATAATTTTGGTATTTTAAGATGAACTGATGAGTTTTGAATACTCCGTGACCAATATGATCCATAGCACATAAGAATGCAAGTAATAATGAGTCTTGCAATACATCATCATCTAACTACAAGCACTTTGAGGTAACTTTTAAAAGAAGGCTCTAGGGATCCCTGGGTGGCGCAGCGGTTTGGCGCTTGCCTTAGGCCCAGGGCGCGATCCTGGAGACCCGGGATCGAATCCCACGTCGGGCTCCCGGTGCATGGAGCCTGCTTCTCCCTCTGCCTATGTCTCTGCCTCTCTTTCTCTCTCTCTCTCTCTCTGTGACTATCATAAATAAATAAAAAAATTTAAAAAAAATAAATAAAAGAAGGCTCTATTCCAAATATTAAAATTTCTGAAATGTATCTTACACTGGTTTCCACCTCTTTAGGAGATATAGACATTTATTTTATTATCGCGATTCATTATCTTAGCTAGTTAACTCAGATTAATAAACTATTCTATTTTTTCCTTAAATATTTTATTTATTTATTTGAGAGACAGCCCAGAAGGCTGGGAGGGGTAAAGGGAGAGAGAGAAGACTCCCCACTGAGCAGCGAACCTGATACTGATGCCCCAGCTTGATCCTGTGATCGTGACCTGAGCTGAAGGCAGATGCTTAACTGCCTGGGCTATCCAGGTGCCCCAGATTTATAAACTGTTCTTTAAAAAAATCTAGATGAGTTAGCTAAAATTATTTTGTTTGCTAGTTATGATCATGCTTTGCTAGTCCTACTATTATCAGCTGGATATGTACACCAACCTTCTCCCCCCCGCCCATGTTTAATGGTAACTTTTGCTATCATTAGAAAAGTGAAGTTGCAAAGTCCACCTCCCTTGGAATATGAACCCACAGACGTGGTGTTTCTATTATGTGCACACCAACATAGAAGCTTTGGTTGGTCTGTAGGTATCAGTAATGGAATTTTAGATACAAGGACCAAAATTACTATCACTGTAAAATAAGCAATATGGAAGAGATAATTCCTGCAACATATAAAAAGATAATATTATTAAAGATAAACATATAAAATAAAATGAAAACAAAAATGTAATTTCTTTTAAATAGTCATTTATTACTCACTAAAATCAATCCTTAGTCATTAAAGAGTGCTGAGATGTCATGATGTTCTGGAGTTCTTGTTTCAGAGTAGCTGATGATTGATAGTGTAGCTTCTGCTTGCTCTACCAGGGATGAGCTGATTTCAGGAACTTAAGAGAAAATATATGGGAACTCTTCTCTGACTTATGGCCTCTCTAAGGCATAAACTCAACTCTGACTCCTTAACAAACCAAAAACCCAAATATTTGGAACCTGGGTCTCCTTGGGAGAATGGACATCCTAGACATGATTGTCTTTATTTTTCTTCTTCCTTTCTGCTAATACTCTCCTGTGGAGATAAAACCCCCAAGTTGTGATAGCCACTGATGATCTTCAAATCTATATTTCAGATTGGTGTTCACACTATTTCTAAATAGCCACTATAATAATTTATCAACTAGATAATACACAGGGACCTGAAATATTTAAAAATAAACTCACCTAAAACTTCCACCTATTCTGATATTGTAAGTTGAAGTTTTAGTGTCATGCTCAATGCCTCAATATTTCAAAAACTTCAATATTCTCATTTGTAAAATAGTGAAAAGAATCTCCTCTTTATAGAGGATTATGAGGCTTAAGTGTGGTAATGCATATAAAAAGCTTAGCAGAGGGCAGATACTGTATTAACTCTTAATATATATTAATTGTGGAAGTAGTGGTGATGGTGGGTGATCTTCTTTTTTTTTTTTTTCAATTTATTTTTTATTGGTGTTCAATTTACTAACATACAGAATAACACCCAGTGCCCGTCACCCATTCACTCCCACCCCCCGCCCTCCTCCCCTTCCACCACCCCTAGTTCGTTTCCCAGAGTTAGCAGTCTTTACGTTCTGTCTCCCTTTCTGATATTTCTTTTTTTTTTCCTTTCTGATATTTCCCACACATTTCTTCTCCCTTCCCTTATATTCCCTTTCACTATTATTTATATTCCCCAAATGAATGAGAACATATAATGTTTGTCCTTCTCCGACTGACTTACTTCACTCAGCATATAACCCTCCAGTTCCATCCACGTTGAAGCAAATGGTGGGTATTTGTCATTTCTAATAGCTGAGTAATATTCCATTGTATACATAAACCACATCTTCTTTATCCATTCATCTTTCGTTGGACACCGAGGCTCCTTCCACAGTTTGGCTATCGTGGCCATTGCTGCTAGAAACATCGGGGTGCAGGTGTCCCGACGTTTCATTGCATTTGTATCTTTGGGGTAAATCCCCAATAGTGCAATTGCTGGGTCGTAGGGCAGGTCTATTTTTAACTCTTTGAGGAACCTCCACACAGTTTTCCAGAGTGGCTGCACCAGTTCACATTCCCACCAACAGTGTAAGAGGGTTCCCTTTTCTCCACATCCTCTCCAACATTTGTTGTTTCCTGCCTTGTTAATTTTCCCCATTCTCACTGGTGTGAGGTGGTATCTCATTGTAGTTTTGATTTGTATTTCCCTGATGGCAAGTGATGCAGAGCATTTTCCCATGTGCATGTTGGCCATGTCTATGTCTTCCTCTGTGAGATTTCTGTTCATGTCTTTTGCCCATTTCATGATTGGATTGTTTGTTTCTTTGCTGTTGAGTTTAATAAGTTCTTTATAGATCTTGGAAACTAGCCCTTTATCTGATACGTCATTTGCAAATATCTTCTCCCATTCTGTAGGTTGTCTTTGAGTTTTGTTGACTGTATCCTTTGCTGTGCAAAAGCTTCTTATCTTGATGAAGTCCCAATAGTTCATTTTTGCTTTTGTTTCTTTTGCCTTTGTGGATGTATCTTGCAAGAAGTCACTATGGCCGAGTTCAAAAAGGGTGTTGCCTGTGTTCTTCTCTAGGATTTTGATGGAATCTTGTCTCACATTTAGATCTTTCATCCATTTTGAGTTTATCTTTGTGTATGGTGAAAGAGAGTGGTCTAGTTTCATTCTTCTGCATGTGGATGTCCAATTTTCCCAGCACCATTTATTGAAGAGACTGTCTTTCTTCCAATGGATAGTCTTTCCTCCTTTATCGAATATTAGTTGCCCATAAAGTTCAGGGTCCACTTCTGGATTCTCTATTCTGTTCCACTGATCTATGTGTCTGTTTTTATGCCAGTACCACACTGTCTTGATGACCACAGCTTTGTAGTACAACCTGAAATCTGGCATTGTGATGCCCCCAGATATGGTTTTCTTTTTTAAAATTCCCCTGGCTATTCGGGGTCTTTTCTGATTCCACACAAATCTTAAAATAATTTGTTCTAACTCTCTGAAGAAAGTCCATGGTATTTTGATAGGGATTGCATTAAACTTGTATATTGCCCTGGGTAACATTGACATTTTCACAATATTAATTCTGCCAATCCATGAGCATGGAATATTTTTCCATCTCTTTGTGTCTTCCTCAATTTCTTTCAGAAGTGTTCTATAGTTTTGAGGGTATAGATCCTTTACATCTTTGGTTAGGTTTATTCCTAGGTATCTTATGCTTTTGGGTGCAATTGTAAATGGGATTGACTCCTTAATTTCTCTTTCTTCAGTCTCATTGTTAGTGTATAGAAATGCCACTGACTTCTGGGCATTGATTTTGTATCCTGCCACGCTACCGAATTGCTGTATGAGTTCTAGCAATCTTGGGGTGGAGACTTTTGGGTTTTCTATGTAGAGTATCATGTCATCGGCGAAGAGGGAGAGTTTGACTTCTTCTTTGCCAATTTGAATGCCTTTAATGTCTTTTTGTTGTCTGATTGCTGAGGCTAGGACTTCCAGTACTATGTTGAACAGCAGTGGTGAGAGTGGACATCCCTGTCTTGTTCCTGATCTTAGGGGAAAGGCTCCCAGTGCTTCCCCATTGAGAATGATATTTGCTGTGGGCTTTTCATAGATGGCTTTTAAGATGTCGAGGAATGTTCCCTCTATCCCTACACTCTGAAGAGTTTTGATCAGGAATGGATGCTGTATTTTGTCAAATGCTTTCTCTGCATCCAATGAGAGGATCATATGGTTCTTGGTTTTTCTCTTGCTGATATGATGAATCACATTGATTGTTTTACGGGTGTTGAACCAGCCTTGTGTCCCTGGGATAAATCCTACTTGGTCAGGGTGAATAATTTTCTTAATGTACTGTTGGATCCTATTGGCCAGTATCTTGTTGAGAATTTTTGCATCCATGTTCATCAGGGATATTGGTCTGTAATTCTCCTTTTTGGCGGGGTCTTTGTCTGGCTTTGGAATTAAGGTGATGCTGGCTTCATAGAATGAATTTGGAAGTACTCCATCTCTTTCTATCTTTCCAAACAGCTTTAGGAGAATAGGTATGATTTCTTCTTTAAACGTTTGATAAAATTCTCCTGGGAAGCCATCTGGCCCTGGACTCTTGTGTCTTGGGAGGTTTTTGATGACTGCTTCAATTTCCTCCCTGGTTATTGGCCTGTTCAGGTTTTCTATTTCTTCCTGTTCCAGTTTTGGTAGTTTGTGGCTTTCCAGGAATGCGTCCATTTCTTCTAGATTGCCTAATTTATTGGCGTATAGCTGTTCATAATATGTTTTTAAAATCGTTTGTATTTCCTTGGTGTTGGTAGTGATCTCTCCTTTCTCATTCATGATTTTATTAATTTGAGTCTTCTCTCTCTTCTTTTTAATAAGGCTGGCTAATGGTTTATCTATCTTATTAATTCTTTCAAAGAACCAACTCCTGGTTCTGTTGATCTGTTCCACAGTTCTTCTGGTCTCGATTTCGTTGAGTTCTGCTTGAATCTTTATTAACTCCCTTCTTCTCTTGGGTGTAGGATCTATTTGCTGTTTTTTCTCTAGCTCCTTTATGTGTAAGGTTAGCTTTTGTATTTGAGTTCTTTCCAGTTTTTGAATGGATGCTTGTATTGCGATGTATTTCGGTGGGTAATCTTCATTTCTACTTTTCCCAAACAGTTTTTGCTTATTCATTTGTTTCTGAATTTAGAATATGAGCCCACATTTACAAGAGCCCTACCGTAGTTATCTTTGCTTCTGGCGTAGTGATTATCTGCTGTTTGTTAAGTGACTAGATTCATAAATACTGCATTACTTATATTTTACATGCTATAACCATTTACATTTGATGTAAAGCTTCTTTTATGCTGTCTCTTTATTTTGAACTTCACAACTACCTTATGAAGAATGTAAGACAGACACTATATTTGTAATCCAAGGAAAGAGGGTGAGAAGCTAAGTGACTTGTCTAAGCTTGCATAAGCAAGTAAATGGGAGATGTTGGAAGTGATTTACTGTGTTGTGCTTTCTTTGTTGCGTTATGAATACAATCATCTTTATGCCAAATATACCTTTATTTAATTCCAATTGGGAATGAGAGAGGAGCAGTTGGAACAAAATAGTCAGTATCATTCCAGAAAGATTCACATAATGATTTCCTCAATAATGATTTTATCATAGGCCAAAATGGGTTGTGATCTTCCATAAAAAAATTGGCTTGACATGAAAACCAAGCTCAATACAAAGTGAAAAGACATGCCAATGCCTTCTAGAATGATGACTGATCTCCTTCATGGCCAGCATAAATTTCTTTAAACTCCAAGGGCATGGCTATATAATAATGTTCATATTTGTCCAGGCTATATATACATAGCTCACAAAGAAACTGAAAATCAGAGTTTGGAGTAAATCAAAATATTTGGCAATCTGTATCTGATATTTCACTCTGAGTCTGACCTCAGGTTAGAGAAGACTGGCATGGTTCTGTGTTGGGAAATGATTTGGCCTGAGAGAATATAAGCAGAAAAGGGTTCAGCAGAATCTTTGTATGACCTCACCAAGCATACCAAGTACAAAGAACAAGAGACTTGAATCTTTTTGTAGCAGGGAATTCCAGGTATCTCTATGTTCTGGCATGGTATTCATCTTTCATTTGAGGTATGGAATGAAGGGGAGCAGAATTTCTCACCCCGAATAATCCTCTTTGGCATAAGGATAATTTTATGGTGATTATTTTTGAGAAACAGTTGATACAAGAAAAGCTCTGAAAGCCAAGTAAAAGTTACTATTTTGTAAGAGACATTTACTTTGTTATCTTGAAGACTAAAACTTAAGTTTGTTTATAGTGGGTTCATCAGGAGCATCAAGATAATAAGATTTTTTTAAAAGATTTTATTTATGTATTCATGAGAGAAAGAGAGAGAGAGAGAGGCAGACACAGGCCGAGGGAGAAGCAGGCTCCGTGCAGGGACTCTGACGTGGGACTCGATCCCAGGTCTCCAGGACCACACCCTGGGCTGAAGGCAGCACTAAACCGCTGAGCCACCCAGGCTGCCCAAGATAATAAGATTTAAGGCTTCTTGAAACCTAGGCTCAGAACTCATACCAGTGACAATTTCCAGCACATCACATTTGTCAAAGCAAGTCGCCAGGTAAGCCCAGACTTGAGGTACGAAAGGTATATCAGAATGATGTGATATTTTTCCCAATCTGCTACAACGGAGAGACTCACATCTCTCCTGTCCCTCAATTAAAGCTCACTTAAATTCCTAATCATATTTTAGTGTTCCTAAAAACTAAACTTCCTCTTTTTACTGTCCTCCTCTTCATCTCGTTTTATCATATTCTTGTCAGACAGAAGGCTTATCTCCACTTCAAAAATGGAATTCCTGAGGCAAAGTAAAGCACTATTTTTTTTAATGTAACCATTCCTATGAAGCTAAGATTTGAATTTTTTTTTTTATTTATTTACGATAGTCACACAGAGAGAGAGAGATGCAGAGACATAGGCAGAGGGAGAAGCAGGCTCCATGCACCGGGAGCCCGACGTGGGATTCGATCCCGGGTCTCCAGGATCGCACCCTGGGCCAAAGGCAGGCGCCAAACCACTACGCCACCCAGGGATCCCAGATTTGAATTTTCAAGTTTTAACTGGCTAGTTCTATAAATAGGCAATAGCTATTTTGCCTTGGTCCATCCTTTATCAGAGTTCCTCTTTTTCAAGAACGTAATTATCCTTCCTTCTTTCCTTAAGCTTTGGATATTAACTTACAAGCTCAACAATGTGATTGTCTTTTATTTTGCTGTTGTTAAATCAAGCTTGCAAGTTAACAGTCCAATGTTTTAAGTTATGAGTGGATGACTTTTCTTTGGAGACTGTATATATATATATATATATATATATATATATATATATATGTTTACGTTTGAACCCTAACAGTTCCCCTGCCTGCTCGCTGTGCATGTGAGTATAAGTAATTCGGTTAATAAAAGTAATGGTGAATGAGTGTGTATGTGTGTGCATGTGTGTGTGTGTGTGTGTGTGTGCAGGAGGTTGGGGAGGGCAAAGATGTGCTGGCCTATGTCAAGGAGGAGTAATAAATAAATCCAAAGAACGCTAACTAGTGAGAAGCAAAAGCAGAGAGATTTTCAAAAGATATATCTGCACAGCTTCCCAAGGGCGACTGCCCAGGTATGTGAGATGATGCTGGAAGAGCAATTGAAAATTCCCACTGGCCTCTGTATAAATTCCTTTCATTCTGGGGTCATCTATCAGTCTCCACAACTCAGGAGGAGCCTCCATTGGCTACCCACTGCGTGCTTCTGTTTATATGAGTTTTTATCCTGTTGCTGAGAACCTTGTCAGATGAAGAGCAAGCCACATTTACCTGTAACTGCCTTACACTAGCTTGTGATGCCTAATCTCTTTTATTGATCCTACTTGCTGGTTTCTGGAGACCATTGATTTTCCTGGCTGTCAGTTTGTGGCCTTGCCTCCTTAATGTTTATTTAGACCAGCCTCCATAAATTGTTTCTGGTACAGAGGGTGAGGGAGGCAGCAGGAGGTCAGGGGTGCATGTATACCTGTCCATAAATATAAATCACAGCTTTTGTTCTTTGCTGTTGTTTGCAGGGTGAATAAAAAACGGAAGTATTCTACTAAAATGTAGGGAAACCATTACAAATTCCCCTGTGACTGTCTTTTTTTATTGCAGTCTAGATTTTCTATTTTCTGAATCCTAATGGTACCTCTTGTTGTCTACTCAAACATGTAATGTTTCTTTTTGTTAAAGTGGAGGAAGAAAAAAGTGAAGACATTGCTTGTTTGCCAGCGCAGAGCTGTGCTTTTGAATGTAGGTGGGTTGGTTTCCCCTTCCCACCACTCAAATAGCTTTTTGTCAACACAAGCATATATATTCATAAATTTCCATCTTTCAGGAAAAGAGTAGCACCAGAGTTGACAGCACCTGGTTGAACAGTTGAACCAGCACAGCTCTTCATAATGAAGCATATAAGACTATCTATTTAGACAAAAGCCACGGATATAGTGGAAAGGAACTTTTAAGGTGTGTGGCAGCTCACAGTCAGTATGTTCTAATAGGAGGTTGAAGGGTGAAGTGCAGAGTGCCACTGTACCTGTAATACCAGTTGACAAGGCCAGTTAAGCACAAGGCAAAATGGAAAATTGTTGCAAGCAGGTGGCTGCTCTGTTATAAATAATTCAAGGGCACGTCCTGCAAAATCCAAGGGAAAAGCCCCACAGCTCGTTATAACAGTGAGTTGGCAGACTGCTAGATCCTTAAATCACTAGAAACTGTTTTGCAACAGCTAAGAATTTTTTCTCCTCTGTAGTAGTAGACATCATAGTCACTATGATGTGACAAGTGGTTCCCCTGAGGCCAGAGGGACAGCAATCAACAGAGGGACAGCCTGGGCTACTACTCTCACAGTTGATATCGAAGCATTGTACACAGAAACCAACGCCCAAGATAAATCATTAGGAAAAGGAGAAGCATCCTCAAGACAGGGAAAGAAGTACCTTCCAGAAAATGCCTATGGAATAGCTCGCCTGATTTAGCTATCTCTGTTTTGACTTAGCTTTTTCATATTAATGAATAGTCTGGATCTACTTATTTAGCCTTCCCACTTCCTCCTACTTCTCTAATACGCTTCCTGTGATTTTTATACCTTGTTGCCCATGGTGCTCACATGGGCCCTGCAATCTTTTTTTTTTTTTTTTTTTTCAGATTTTATTTATTGATTCATGAGAGACACAGAGAGAGAGAGGCGGAGACACAGGCAGAGGGAGAAGCAGGCTCCATGCAGGCAGCCCTATGTAAGACTCTATCCCAGGAGCCCAGGATCTCGCCCTGGGCCGTAGGAGGCACTAAACTGCTGAGCCACCCGGGCTGCCCTGGGCCCTGCAATCTTATATGTACTCATCATTCTCTACCTTTTAAATCTCTACTCTTTCATGAAATAATTACTTTTCACTATTATAGTCTGTGGTTTTCTATTTCTCAGAAATCTTGTAGCAATTTTAACCCACACCAGAGTATGATTACTTATGTTTGATGCCTGCATTAGTCAGAATAGGTATGTTTGTACTCTAGTAACAAAAAGCCCCCATAGCACAGGGCTTAACCCACAAAGATCTGTTTCTTGATCTGAGAGCTCAGTGTGGATCCGGAGCCTCCTTCTAGTTTTGGCTCAGGGATCCAGGCTCCTTCCACCTAGACACTAATATATAAAGCCCATGTCCTCTAAAGTAGGCACGGAGAGGAAAAGAAAAGTGTGGACAATCACACAGAGGATTTTCTACCCAGAGCAGGAAATAGAGCACATTTTTACTTTTGAAAAGAATTCTTTCTTAATATTTGAGTATTTTTTCACTGAAATAGTTGTCTCTGCACTATCAAGGCTAAAATACATTCCAGATTCATCATTGGCCCACACAGAAATATTTCAGGATTACAAAATATTAGAATATTGCTTAAACTGAGCATAAGGCTTTTTGAAGCAGCATAAAAAAATCAAGAAGTTGAAAGAGAAACTATTGGTAGATTTGACTAAAAAAATATTTTAGAAATATATTATGCCATAGACAGTCACCTTAATTATCACCACAGTGGAGGTTAAAAACAAATCACATGTGAGAAGGAAATGTGGGCAATATAAGAAACAATATTATTCACATCAAAAGACCTCTTTGGGGCACCTGGGTGGCTCATTTGCTTAAGTGTCTGACACATGATTCTGGCTCAGGTCGTGATCTCGGGGTTGTGAGATGGAGTCTGGTTTTGGACTCTGTGCTCTAAGTGCAGAATCTGTTTGAGATAACCTCTGTCCCTCTTCCAACTCACAAGAATTAAATAATAAATAAATAAATAAATAAATAAATAAATAAATAAACAAACAAACAAAATCTTTTTTTAAAAAAGATTCCTTTCTAGGCAGTAATGGAAAGAAACAAAAAATAGAAAAAATAAAAGCACAACAGTATAATCTAGTCAAAAAAGAAAAAGCATGAACCAATAAAAGTAAGAAAATATGCCAAATATTTCTATTGTTTATACTCATGCAAATTGAAAAGAGATGAATTTTTGACCTTAGACTATCAAAATTTAAAAAATAATGTGATTGCTATGATTGTGTGAATAGACATATCATTGGTAGGATTGTAAACCAAAACTACCTATTTAAAATGTAATTTGCTAGTGGCAATTCAGACATAAAATGCATGTAACCATCAAGCCATCAGTCCCACCTCTAGGAATTTATCCCATAGCAACTTGGGCACAAATGATACATGATGACATGAAATGATCACAGCAGTGTACGTCACGGCAAGAAAAACAGAAAACCTCAAACAGGAATAAGAAATGTTAAATTGCAGTGCATCTACAGTATGGAATACTGTGCAAACTAAACACTTTATTTAGATCTACTTGCTCTGATATATGGTAATCCCCCCTTATCTACAGGGGTATGTCCTGAGATCCAGTGGATGCATAAACCATGGATAGAACTGAACTCTATATATTATATTCTTTTCCTAGTACATACATACCTATGACAAAGTTTAATTTATAAATTGGGCATAATAAGAGGTTAACAATAATAACTGATAATAAAATGGAACACCTGGGTGATTCAGTTGGTTAAGTGTCTGACTCGATTTCAGCTCAGGTCATGATCTCAGGGTCATGAGACTCAGCTCAGCAGAGAGTCTGCTTGAGATTCTCCTTCTCTCTCTCTCTCTCTCTCTCTCTCTCTCTCTCTCTCTGCCTCTTCCTACCAGTAGTGCTCACACACTTTCTCTTTCTCAAATAAATTAAAAAAAATTATAGCAATACTGTAAGAAAAGTTATGCAAATGTGATCTAAGTATCTTCTCATACTGTACTCACCTTCTGCTTGTGATGATGCTTGTGTGATGAGGTGAAGTGGGGAGAAGTGAGGTGAATGACATGGACAATGTTAGGCTACAACTGATCTTCTTAGGTCTGTCAGAAGGAAGATCATCTACTTCAAGACCATGGTTGACTATGGGTAACTAAAACTGTGGAAAGCAAAACCACAAATATGTGAGGGGACTACTTAATAGAATAGAATGTCCATAAATATTGCTGAGTAAAAACATAAAGGATTTAGAGGGGGGAAAAGTGTGTAAGTCCCATTTCTGAAAGAATATCAAATCAGCAAAATACTATGTGTATGATAGCCTGCATGTGTATAGGAAAAACGCTGGAAAGACAAAGATTGAATTGTTCCTGGGGCTTACTATCTGTCAGGGGATTAGAGTGTCTCTTCTACCATTACTTTGGTTGTTACCACTACAACCACTACCCTTGCTGGCTGACACCTACCTAGACAGGTTCTAAATACCCTGTATATGTTACTTAACTCATCTAATTCTCTCAGCATACTTGGGATATAAGTATTAGTAACCTTCATATTTCACAGATAAAGATACTGAGAGCATTAGTATCCTGACACCTGCAAGGCAGACAATTTCAGTTTTAATTTCATAAATTTCTATTCTTGACCTCCCATTCAAATTTCCACATAGCTTCCCAGAGTGGTCGTATTACAATTGAAAATTAGGTCCTATCACCCCTCTGCATGGAACCCTTCCATGACTTACCCTTTCTTCAGAATAAAAGCTCATGTCCTGATGATGACTTATAGGATTTGGGGTTCTGCTTCCTCTTGAGCCTCCCCTTCTACCAAACAGCCACATTTGTCTACTTGTTCTTCCCTGCTCTTTACACTAGTCAATCACTTTACTTAGGTTCTGCTAAAATATCCAGCCTTCCACACACCTCCAGATACCTCTTGAACACCTTACAGTGCTTATTATATACTTATAAATTTACTTTTTAGAAATATTTTTTTAATTTATTTGTGAGAGAGACAGTACAAGAAGGGGTGAAGGGTAGAGGGAGAGGGAGAAGCAGACTCCCCACTGAACAGGAAGCCCAACACAGGACTTGATTAGAGGATGCTGGGATCATGACCCCAGCTGAAGGCAGATGTCTAACCAACTGAGCCACCTGGGTGCTCTTACTACATATTTATTTATGCATCTGTTTATTATCTATTTTCCCCTGCAAGAATGTAAATCTATCTGTTTTATTCCTGCATCCTGAGTGTCCAGAAGAGGATGTGGTGCATAGTAAGTGTTCATTAAATATTTGTCAAGTAAATAAATCACTTTTAAAAACAATAACAAAAAGGTCTGAAGTTAAGTTACTGCAGGAATAAATTGGGATTAAGATTGAATAGCCGTATGTGTGTGCTGTGTGCATGTGTGTGTAAAGGGAAAGCACAGTTGAAAGTTGTTTAGCATGGAGATTTTAGCAGTACATAAACAATATAGATTTTCTTTTAAGCAATCAAATAGAATTAATTTAATCCATATTTGGCACTTTATTTTGACTCATGTCAACCAAAACCAAAACTGAAAAAAGTGATAAAAGCAAGTAGTCTCAATGGAGGTTTGTTCCACTTATAAAGAGATGTACAGTAGTTTGGAATAATCTTTTATTTCCTACCCACCTTCTCTTCATTCTGCACCTACCTACCTCAACCATCCGTTCAGGCAGATAAAAATATGTCACTGAATACATGGACTATATCTGAGCAAACAATGGATTAAATATCCATGAAGGAAAATGGTTTTCTGATCTTATTTAATAATCAATTAAATCAATTTCAGTAACCACATTCTTTGTAGCTGTGCAGCTCTATGATTCTATAACTCATCTAAGAAAACCATTTTCTCTATTCATTCAAATACTATGTATATCAGTCATGGTTTTGTTGGAAGCCACTATGTATATTGCAGTTATGAAAAGAGTCTTATGAAGTATAAGGGATGAAAGGCTTAAACAACCTTAAAACTTAGGGAGCACATGGGGGCAGAGTGCCTATTGATCCCCTCAGCTGTAAGCAATGAATCCTGTGGTTTTTCAAGGAAGCCCCAGGAAGCTGTGCATTTTTCAAGAATTTCTGGAAAATTGCTACCAGCATTTCAGTGTAAGGCAGCAAAAAGGGTGGTTGTCAAGGGCTTACCGAGAAGTCCCCATGAATCATGTCTCCCATGGCTAGACAGAACTGCTTCCAGAAAATAATGGCATCTTGTTCCCTTTTGCCTTCTAAGCTTTGTGCAAATGACTATCACTGGCCAACTCTTTCATGGAGGACATTCTGGAAATTCTAGAAGAAACTTTGAGGATGGTGTTTCAACAACAGGGAATCTGAAGACTTCCTTTAATGGCACATCTCTTTATGATTCAGAAATTGGTAAACAACACTATCACCTTTTTTCTGAGCAAATATACATGTGTTTGTGAGGACCTAAAGCCAGAAGTTGAAAAGTAGATAGTTTCTGTGGATTGTGTTTTTGTTTTTATCTTTTTCTTTTTTGGCCTGCAGAGTATCTTTTTTGGTTGGTTTTGTTTTTTTTTTATTGAGTTGATAATTTATAAAGTGGGAAATTTCACATATAAATCTGAATTTCTGGGATCCCTGGGTGGCGAAGCGGTTTGGCGCCTGCCTTTGGCCCAGGGCATGATCCTGAAGACCTGGGATTGAATCCCACGTCGGGCTCCCGGTGCATGGAGCCTGCTTCTCCCTCTGCCTATGTCTCTGCCTCTCTCTCTCTCTCTCTGTGTGTGACTATCATAAATAAATAAAAATTTAAAAATAAATAAATAAATAAATCTAAATTTCTGGTATTTCTGAAAAATGGAAGATCAGCAAGTGCTAGCCTCTATTTCCTGTGATGATTGTATTTGAATGCCTGTTGCCCTTTTTAGTCATGGCATGTGTTCACAAGTCATTGACAGCTCCACACCTCTCAGAATAGCTCTTTTACTAGTTCCTCAGCTCATCGATATTACCTCCCTGGGCCCTAGGGACATTATAGTATGTAACTCCTGCTCTAGAACTTCAAGGAAGATATAATCACGACTTTTTATAGTACCAGTGTCCTAAATATCTCATCAGGTAATATTTTTACAAGCTATTAGCTATATCTGAAGCATGTTTTCCCCTCAAATCATGTTTTCCATTCACATTTTCATACTGTACATTAGTAACCTTTCAGCTTTTATAGACTTCTTTATTTTTCACATAATAGTACTTTTAATTAAAGGAAAATTGAAAGTAATTTTTGCCAAAAGTTACTCTGCACCCCATAATATGACAAAACACAAAGGTCTCACTGATAAGTAAGTTTAAGTAGTTAGATACAACCACTGATATGGTTATTTCTGTCTATCACAAACTTGTAACCCATGTGACTTAAATTCATATTCAGCAAAATACAAATTGCTAAAGATCATAGACCTTTTAAGTCACTAACAGTAGATGAAAATATGGCAATTAAATTTTCATAAGTCAAAAGTTTGATGTAAACTCACATGTACTTTTATATATGTCTCTTCCTGTATATAAATTCATCATTACATTGCATGTACATGAGCGTGCACACACACACTCCCCATAATATTTTCTCAACCTCTCCAGATATGTCAAAATTTTGTTCTAGGTGACAGTAAACTGAGTCCCCTTGACTTTTTTGTCCTTCACACACACACACACACACACACACACACACACAAAATCAGAAAAAAATGCAATCAAATAATGATGGATTTTCCTAAGAAAATCATACAAAAATGAGGTTTTGAGATATGTACTATAGCAAAATTAAACAAGTAAACAATAGACAAGCTAACTGCCTCAGCAGGTGAAGTATGAATTGAACTTTGAGCAATAGGTCTTTTTTCCTGAGATTCAGACCTGGGTTGAAAAAAGGTGAGGAAACACCTTGTCACCTAAAGTGATTATAGACTCTTCAGGTAATTTGGAAGCCTGAAGTTAGAGGGCTGGAAATGTACATATTAAAAAATACTTAAACTTTGGAAAGTCTTATAAATAATGTGCAGCTGTCCAGCAGTATGTATAATGTCTGCCAACTGTATAAAGTCTCCACAAATTCTGTTTTGGTTTGGCATTCAGTGTAGAAAAATAATATATCTGTTCCTTGTTTTCCACTTGAAGGCGACTATGCTTGAGTGTTCTGTATACAAGTCCTTGTTTTTCCCCATGACTGACATTCAAATACCAGAAATGACAAGTTATTGGCTATTGAGGAGAATAAAAATTCATTTATGTCTATAAATATCCAAGAGTTGTTTAGTTAGGAGGAAACAGATGACCTAACAGAAGACTAAATCTTGGCAAGTTGACTTTCATTGGCTGAACCCTGCCAATTTCATTCTAGCCAGCTGGTTTCCTCTAATCCTCTCCTGTTCCTTCTGTTTGAATGATTTCGTAGGGTTTTTTTTATGCCACACGCATCCATCACCACCAACTCCAAACAAAGAGCATGCTGGGTGAGAACAAAGCACAGATGAGCTGTCTAGGGGTTCACTATACTGGGGATGAGGCCAAGGAAACTCATCAAGAAATTCACACATCCACAGCTACAAGTTAGTCACAGTACAGAAAATGAAATTTAAGTGGGAGCCCCAAACCCTTTATTCTTGTAGTTTAGTTAACTGGACATCTGGAGACTCTCCAAATGACCTTTAGATCAACCTAAATTATGTTATTCTTTTGCTACTCAGAGAATCCAAGCAGAAGGGTGAGGAGTCCATAGAAAAAGACTTGCAGAGTGACAGGAAGCGTGTCCTGATTGCATAAGGTAGTGAGTTAGTTTGAGTCAATTAAGCTTATAATTTATTTATTTTTAAAGACTCCATTTTTTTCTTAAAATGGTCTTTGTATTTCCTTTAAATTTCATATTAACAACGCAATCAAATGAGGGTTCAATTATAATTAAATTTCTCCTTTTAAGGGCTGGAGTGCCTTGTCAGATAAAGTTGGAAGGGTGAGGCCAACAGGGGCAAGAAAGAGGCACAAGGGAGAACCCAGAGCAGGTGTGGAATGAAGCCGTGTACCTTAAGAAAAACTGGAAGCACTATGAAAAATGTACAAATCTGGCCTGCCTGTTTTAATTCCTAAGAGGAAGGGGCCACAAAGAGCATACGGAGAGAAAACAGAAACAGTTGGTTGATGGATGTTACACATTTAGGTTCTGTAATTACATGAGAAGTTGATTTATCACAGTGTCCTTGCATCACTGAAATGTCAGGGGCGAAACACATGTGTGGCCTCATGAGAGGAGGAATTGTTTTTAGGAAGCTCTGGCTTTGCAATCTAGGAATGACAAAAAAACCAAAAAACCAAAAAAACACAAGG